>NW_021680751.1:72269-118283 GCF_001412515.2 Diachasma alloeum
ATGGCACCTCAAATAAGGGAGGAGGGGCATGTGGTTGAGAAATTTATTGACACTCCTGGAATTCATTTTGAGCCTATCGGAAGATTGTATCTGAGTAATCAAGTATGGAGTATCGCTGCATCTACAGATGTGGGGCCTTGGATGCTGAGAGCTGATCAGGTCCATAAACATCTTGAACTCGCTAAGGAGCAATGCAGTCGAGGAGCATACGAAAGCGGGAAAAATTTCCAGCTGATAATTACTCAGTGGGCTGAGGACTTTGCGGAGACTAAAGATGTTATCTCCGGGATGCTGGGGATCAACGATTCTAGAAAACGCCGAGGTCTTATAGACGGTCTAGGGACTGTCGCAAAATCATTGTTCGGTACAATGGATGCTGAGGATGCAATTATCATCAACCAGAGACTTTCACGATTAGAAAGTGGGGTTGAGGGGACTTTTGAGAGTTCTAAGAAACAAATGGAGATCGTAAATTCAACTCTNTGGACACTAAAGATGTTATCTCCGGGATGCTGGGGATCAACGATTCTAGAAAACGCCGAGGTCTTATAGACGGTCTGGGGACTGTCGCAAAATCATTGTTCGGTACAATGGATGCTGAGGATGCACTTATCATCAACCAGAGACTTTCACGATTAGAAAGTGGGGTTGAAGGGACTTTTGAGAGTTCTAAGAAACAAATGGAGATCGTAAATTCAACTCTCTATCAGTTGGGACATACGGAGGAGATGATTCAGAAGAATGAAGAAATCCTCATGAAGTCCTTAAAGGAGAAAGATTACGAGGTATTAACGATCACAGATAAGGTTGATCTGGACGAGCATCTCATGATACTGGAAGCTATCTACACCGGAGTAATGAGGGATGCTGCGAAGATCAAGAAGCTACTGACTGACACCAAAGGGAAGCTAATGGATTCAGGGGTATTCACAGAGAGGAGTTTAGTTACCCTTCTTAAAACAGCGAAGTAGCCGAAGGGTTTAAGTTTCCCCTTTGAGCTCGAAGTAGGCGGGATGTATCAAATGCAGGAGGTATCCACCGTCCACGTTCATGTATTTGGATTTAAAATTGTTACCTTGGTAGAGATACCACTCGTCAATTTTCAAGCGTTCGACGTTACGCTGACGCATGGAATTCCTGTGCGAACAACGAACGGGTATCACTCATACTTGGAGGCGAAGAACGAACTTCTGGTTATCCACGGGGCAACGCAGCAATTCGTGCCAATGACCGAGGGACAATTAAATCGCTGTAAGCAGATTCGAGGGCAATACTTATGCACTGAGTCTTTGCCCATACAAAAAATAAAAGATACAAGCCCATGTGAAGTGCAAATGTACATGAATCCTGAGAAGATGCCAACTACATGTGTTGTGAAGCATCTACAGCTTCAAGGGCTCATTCTAATTAAAATGAGAAAAGATAACGCATGGTTCTATGTAGCCCCAGAACCCGAGGGAGTAGAGGTCACCTGCGGCGACGAGCAAGTAAGGGATACTCTGGAGGACTCAGGGACTTTGAGGGTCAAGGACTTTTGCGAGATAGTCGCTTCCGACTTCACCATAAGAGGGCGGAAGTCACATGAGGTAACATACAACGCTCATGTTCACCCAAAATTGAACTTGACGTTAGATGACGTCACCACCACTCAGCTCGAGCAACGAAGATTCAATCTGAGTGACATCCAGCTGAACAATGTCGTTGGAAACGTGAAAGAGCTGGAAGGGCTCCACGTGCAACTGGCAGCTGAGAAAGAAGATCTGAACCGGATAGAAAAGAAGTTCGATTATCGAGAATTTCTTACACACCCATCATCGATATTCACCGGGGTAATGGTGATTCTAGCATTCATCTCGGGGCTAACCCTTTACTGCTGGTGTCGAAAACCTTGGCCAGCACCCAAAAGAGAAACGCCTAGCTTCGAAGTAGCATAAGAATTTATGTATTGTATTTAATTTGTAATATTGATTATTAATGTAAGAAACCTTGTTAATTAAGGTTTATATCGATGAGTTAGGGTTAATAGAGAAAATTCCTGAGGGTAGTAATTTTCTTCCCTGGCGGGGAGGGATTTTATGCCCCAAATAACATCTCAAAATTCAACTGCTTATTCGAATAACATGAAGTGACGAAAGTGGCACAAGTTATTCGAAATAAACAGTGGAATGAAGAAATATANGGTGCAGCGTCAGCACTTTGCGCCCCGACGACTGGCCTTCGCGTACACCGGGAAGACGTCACCCGATGCCTTGCAGGTGTGCGACGAAGAACAATGACCTGATGCAATCGTATTACATGAGGTGATAAAAACTCGTGTAATCGTTGTCTCGGGGCCAGTTACTTGTCAATTCTTTGATTACTTTCTTTATACTTTATATTCGCTTGATACATTCAGTATCAAACCGAGTTTTATTTATTCAATAACTTTTAAATTAATGATTAAAAAACCAATTCCCAATAAAGTAATTATTTCTATTATCTACCCGCGTGTAATTCATCCCTAATTGAACCCAACCGCTCGGGTCCATTACACCTTTATGCGCGTGAAAATTTACTACTCTCGATTTTAGGGTGGTCAGTCCCCTGAAAGGCACCAACGATCACTTATCCCGACCAAATTTCAAAAGGGGAGGTCACCGCTTATGTAGTCCCGAAATTTCTATTCGAATCACTACCGGAGTTGGATACTACCCGATCGATTCCGTAAACTACTTCCACTGGGTCCGATATCTCCGAATTCTAGCTAACGACTGGCGGGGTCGTTCGTGGCAATTTTGTCCCGTGGCCACATCGAGGGAGTTGTGAAATTTTGTTTCTCATGCAATTTTTCTTTGGGGAGTAGTCGCGAAATCGGTCATTGATCGTGTCGGAATGTGTGTGGTGCAGCACTGTGTACTGACGAGGCATTCACTCGGTGTTCGGAGTGAATAATTTCGAATGTACTGAAATAAATTTTTTGGATATAACATCCCCCGCTCGGAGCTGTTATTTAGAAATGTTTGTTGTAAATCAGAACCGAGAAATTAGTTGAAAAGAAAAATTTCATTTCTGATTGAGTTCATTCCCGTTCAATTTTCACTGATTCTGCAATTTTCCGGTAAATTATTTACGTCGTTGATAGCACTGGTTATTCGATTGACCTAGTAACACTATTTATTTGCCAGGTACTTACTTTTTGTGTTGGGCACGTAAGTAGTGTTTCGATTAATCAGTTATTTTGTTTCAAATTGCCGCGGTTTATTTTATATTGGTGGGAGGGTGAAGTTCCCAGATTTTCATTTAGATGGGGCTGGTGCAGTGTTCTACTGAGCGGGCTGTTGCATCGATTGGGTGTGGTTGGATCAAGATGGCGGCTTCCCGAGATTGTCTAACCGTGCCACATGTTACGATGTCTGGATTGTTTACTGGGAGTGAACGCGTTTCATTAAAAAAATTGTTTTTTTTGGGTATCGCCACTGAAGTTTGTATTGTTATTTTAATCATTTTTAGTTCATTTTGGGTTATCAATAGGTGAGTGTGTTCAGTTTTACGGAATGGTTTTGTTGGTAACGTGTTGATAACCTGTAGGATTTGTCTAGTGGATTAACGGTGTTGGCTAGCTTAAATTATTTATATTAAAGTTATTTGATCTATTTTGGAGATTTTCCGAAGTCGAACATTTGAATGATATGGAATTGTTCACAGAATGGATTTGTCATTTACTTATGATTTTGACTTATCGGTAGGTGAGTACGATAGCGGATTGTGATGCACTCTGGGGAGCTCTGGGCACGGTATGCAGTTCGGAGTTCCATACAATCTTCTTCTCAGGAATCGGTGGTGCGGGTAGAGCAGGAAGCTCATACACCTCAGGGGTCGAGATCGTTGCAATGGAGCTATTGCCGATTCGCTCGATGATGGGTTTCGTCTGGGGCACCGAGGGTTGACGTTTGGAGCGCTTGGCCAACTTTTGGTAGCAGCATGTGACAAAGCTAAGAATGCTGAAACCTCTCTTGTATGCGATGATAGTGCTGATGACGATGATTATTGTTGTTATGGCTGTGGTGCTGCAACCTGCTATGGTTAGGATCCGGTGATGATATACTTATTGGTGGTGGAGGCCGATTTTTTTAGCTGCGTCGATGGTATGTTGCATATTGTTATTGAACATATTGTCGTCTTCTTCGGGCGGCAGTATGTGATGCTCTAGTTTGGTTAAGAGATGGAATACTTTGGATTTTTCTTGAAACACTGGAGCCATTTCTAATATGTTTATTGTTTTAGGGATTCCGTGGATTGTAGGAAGGTGGAACTCGACTAGTCCTGTCCCTTCCAGTATTACGGTGGAGGTCTCTGCGGTCCCGTTAATGATAATGGTTTGAGCTTGTTTGTTATTGCAGGAAATTTCAATTTTCTCGGGGTTGATGGTGGAGTACAACCATCCCTCGGTGGTGTCCAATTTGGTCCATTGTGTCTCTAAATCGTTTGTTAAGTGGATTTCGCAGTTCTTGTAGACATTGGCGCTTATAAGAAGTTCTGCATTTGCTAATAGTTGACGTTCACAGGAGGGTTTTTCAGTGAATTTCTTCATGGGGAGTCCTTTCGGGCATGCTAGGCAGTTTTCCAGTGTTATGCAGGATCGGAGGTATTCTTCATCGACTAAGGTGTATCGATTGGTGAATTTGGAATTAATTATATATTTTTCCCTTATTACAACGTAGGCTGCGATTGTTCTTTCCCCTTGTACTCGTTGAGGGACTTTGGTGGGGATCATCTTGTAGAGACTAAGATATTCCCTTGATAGTAGGGGGATTTTTATCTCGATTATGAATCTACCCTTGTTGTACGCCGTTTGTATGTGCGTTATGTGGCTTAGAATGGCTAGGTCCAGTTTCTTCGTGGAAATAGGGAAGAGATTATCGGTGACTAATTTCTCTATTTCTCCGATGGCTGCTTGCATCTGTCGGCTGTTAATGAGGTAGGGGTTGATTTTCTCATGCTTGGCGTCCTTTGTGGCCTGGACCACTCTATGTGTAGTTTCAAGGTGTTTCAGGGCGGCGTATTCCGCCGTGAGAGCGACATTCGTTAATTGTTCCAAGTACTGGACTTGAGATATCTGGATTGCTTGTTCGGCAGCAGTTTTGAAGAATGTTCCCAGCTGTTCTTCTGCTCGTCGGATGCTCTCGGAGTTTTTCTGGTAGTCCCTTTTAACTGAATTGATCTCGGCTTGAATGAGGTGTGTTGAGTTACCTATCAAGTGCGTAATCTGACGTTAGTCTGCGTACAATCGATCGATCTCTTTGGTGATGTGTTCGTGATCATTGTAGTCCATCGTGCCGAAGATTTAACGGGCTGCTGTACCGATGAATCCCAACCAAGGAGATCGATTTTTCCTCTGGTGTTCATTAATCTGAGGGCTCTCTAAGGTTTCGTTCAGATGTTCCTGAAGGTGTTTCAGTTCCTTTGCATAGTCATTCAGAATTAGTAACCCGAGGGCTCCAGAGCAGAGTTTTTCAGATTGCCGCTGTTGGCACTCTTGTTGGTATTTTTGAATGGTCTCCATGCCAGGTGGTGTTTCCATTAGGAGCCCTATGAGATCTACTGTAAGTATCATTCTCCAGGTTTTGCTGATGAGACCGACGTGATCTAGTAATTCATAATGTAGGACAGGATTAGGCTCCACGTGTTGAAGTTGGTAGATTTCATTCATTTCCTGTCCCGAGATTCTGGGGGTCCACCATAGGAGTAGTTGAAGGACAGTATTATGGATTCTCATTTTTCTGGAACAGGAAATATAGGTCATTGGTGTCAGTGATGGTTTTTCTTACAGTTAGAAATTTTATTAGCAGTGCTGGTCATCAGGGTTGGGGTCGGCATAGATTTTGGAACCGATTTTTGCGAGTTCATCGGCTCTTTCGTTCCCCTATACTCCTTGGTGTCCTGGGACATACTCGAAGATGACATCTAGTGCAGTAGACAGGGCATTTAGTTGTTGTAGTAATTCTCTGTTGACGACAGGTTTGGACTTGGCGTTCAGCTATCCAGTATTTTTCCACTTTTGGAGGTGTTCTGTCATGTAACTGATAAGGTATTTTGAATCTGTGATAATTCTGATCTTTCGGATGTCGTGACGGAGGCAGATCTTGCAGGCCTCGATGGCTGCAGCTATCTCCGCTGTGATGTGGATCACTCTTCCGCCATTGTCGAGGGTTTCAGAGGTGTTTAGGGGATGGTTGTCTGCGAAGGAAATTCCAACTCCTCCGATGGCGTTGATCGCACCGTTGAAGGAGCAGGAACCATCAACATAAATGGTAGTTCTGCGTTCTGATGTCTTCTGCATTGGATTGAGTTCCCTGGGAGGACAATTGATGAGATTTGTTAGGTGATTTTCTAATTGGGTGGGAGTATTGGTTCATCAGGGGTGTCCTCGGGGTCTTCTTGACATAGTTTTAGTTTATTTGGATGTTTAGTAAAGTGTTTACCCTCGTCTGTTTCCAGGCGAATATTACCTCTTTCTGTGATATCTATGATCTCATAAGGACCCGTGTAAGCTTGGTCCAGTTTACCCTTTTTTGGCTCTTTTTCTACGTAAGCGAATTGACCAATTTTCAGCTCGAGGGGATGGATCTTTCGGTCGTAGAGCTCCTTAGAATGAATTTTGGCATTCACCAAATTTTCTCTGGCAATATTACGGATTTTGTCAAGTTTGATGATGAGTTGCATCATATAATCATTGTAAGAATCTATTCGGTCTTCCTCGTGGATGTTGGAGGGGAGTCTTGCCCATTGTCCATGCAGGATCTCGAAAGGTGTAAAATTGGTGGCTGGATGGACACTGGTGTTGTAGGAGAGCATAGCATAGGGCAGCAACTTATCCCATTGGTTTCCAAACTCTTCGGTGAAAGCCATTACTAACTCGACGAGGGCGTGATGGCTTCGGTCGAGGGTACCATTCGATTCCGGTCGACACCCTGATGTCGTCACGTGATGGAACCGGAAGAGTTGGCTGAGTTGTTTGAATAGTTTGTTCAGAAAACTTGTCCCCCGGTCTGACAGAATTACTCTCGGGCAACCATAACGGCAGACATATTGGGTGACTATTGCATGGGCGATGGAGTTAGCTTTTATGTCTTTTAGAGGGACGGCCACACAATATTTTGACAGGTTGTCTTGAATTGTCAAGATGTGGATGTTCCCTGATGACGTGGGGGGAGAGGTCCTACTGTGTCGATAAAGATTTTCTCCAAGGGTTCATTCGGAGTGTCGGTTATCTGCATGGGTTGTCTGATTTTTACTCGCTGGATCTTTTCGAGTTGACACGTCCGACATTTCTTGATATACTGGTTGATTTCTTCTTTCATCCCCGGCCAGTAGAATCGTTCCCGGATCCGTTGGAAAGTTTTGGTGATGCCTTTGTGGCCACCAGGAAGAGTGACATGGCACTCTTTAATGATCTCTGGACGGAGGGCAGGCGGTCGCATGCTGATGGAGCCATGACAGGGTGATTTGAGCTGGATGTTCTGCGAATTCTTTCTCTAGGAAGAATCTGATGCGTATATCGTATGCGTGTATCGCCATTTTCAATTCCAGAACTCCATATTTCTCGAGCGCTTCTCTTAAATTCTTCAGGCACAACTTGCGGACCTCATTCCTTACTCCTTCGAAATGCTAGCATTTTACAATCATGGTGGACGTCCGAAACTTCCCGCATTTTATCACAATTATCTGACCCAGTTGTGGTTTCATTTCCTTGATGTGTTCGAGATCGATCAGGTTTAAATCACGTAGTAATTTCGTGACCTGTCTGGTGGGCTCGGCATCGGCAGCGAGGAAATGGGCGATGTTTCCTCTCACGAAGGTGAGGCAATCCCTAGTTTCTCGGATGTTTGTTGGTGACTGGTAGAGGTTATCCTGGGGGATGAGGAAGTCGTTTTCGATTATCTCATCTCCCGGGAAACTGTCAGGTGCTGGAGTGGTTCTTGTTGTCCTTCTCTGGATTGGTGGGATAGCGAGGAGCGAATTGTTGGAATTCTCGGCCCCCGATATTTGAGGGGCGGTGGGGAAGGAGTGATTTTCTTCTTTGTTCTGCGAGGTCAAGATGTTATCTTCCTTCAGATCCAGCAATAGTGCTGGCGGTAGGAGAGTTGGTTCTTCTCGACTATCGTTAAAAGATGGCGGGATTCTCATGGGGGAGGAACCTGCGAGAAGGAGTTGTGACGTGTTGAAGGAAGGCATCATAGATTCTCTGGTGTTTTGTGGGCCAGCCACTATAGAATGGCGAGTCTCTCTCTCTTCGTGTTTCTTGGGGGTTCCGAGGGGATTGGTACTTGTTTTTTTTTGAGGTGGTGAAGACATTTGGTTAGATGGTGACTGGGAACGGAATTTCTGTTCTTTCAGTGGCCTCTTATCTTCGAATGCTTTGAAAGAATCATTCATTTGGATTCTAAACTCGGGTCCCAGACTAATTTTCTTCAGGGCGTGCATGGGGTGAGGTAGTTCAGGTAGGGGATCAGGAGATTTTGATGTTTCGGTTTCCATCTCTTCTATCTGCTCTAGGGACCTTTCAAGCTGTTGTAAGGCTCTTTGGTGATGGGGTGATTGGATTACTCCATCGTTCTTCTCGTCAATGTCTTCATTGCTTGGTTCCAACAGAGATTCAGCTTAAACAATTGAATCGCGTGGCGACTCTATTTCGTCATTGCTTGTAGGTTCAAAAATATCATCCTCGAGCAGTGTATCTCCTTCCAAAGTGATCTCTAAATCTGCAGAGGCAGAGGCGGTGTCAGAAAAGGAGGATTTTTCTGGAGGTTTCCATGGATCTTCTGGGGGATCTATGGTTGGTGAGATAAGGGTTTCTTTCGGTCCCAATGGCGTCGGTGATGATTCATCGTGCCCTGCCGGTGAGTCGTCTGCCATTTTACTAGGTGTCGCGCATGCTGGGCTAGTAACTGATGTTTTAGTTGTGTTACGAGCTCGATAAAGTCTAGCCTCACGGTAGAAGATTGGTTGTCTTCTCCCACTCGCGGTTTCGGAAGCTCTGCGTAGTGCCAGCCTTTCTCCGACTGTGGAACTTGAGAGAACCTCTCGAACAGTAGGCTGAGATTGAATTCTAGCTTGTCGGTTTGGATCCGGATTTCTCGCCGCCGGATTTTTCAGAATAGACCTTGGAATCGGGTTGATGGGTAGACAAATGACCCTCAGTACCGTCGCCTCCGGGTTCCCTTCTTCCAGAGGGTTCTCGAGAAAGGCGTCGGCTAGCAGGTCCTTCTTGAGCTTCTTGATTTTCACCTCGAAGGTGAAATCATTCAGCCATGTCTTCCACTTGACCTGGCGAGTTGTGGGGTTAACGGAGACTCTCAGCCAATTTATTGCAGGGCTATTCGTGACTAGAGTGAAAGGGACCCCGTAAATGTAAGGCTTGAATTGTTCATTGTAGAGCATAGACCACGGCTAAACAGACTTTCTCTGAGGGTGAATAGCGAGTTTCGTACTCCTTCAGGGTTCTCGACGCATAGAGGATGGGGTGTTCATCGCTTTCCTCATCCTGTTGACTCAGAATTGCTCCGAGTCTAATTTCACTGCTGGAAGCTGTCACGATGAACGGTTCCTTCATGTCCGGGTAGTACAGGAGGGAGTCTTTGGAGATTGATAGTTTCAGCAGTTGGAAAGCCTCTTGTTGTTCTGGGCCCCATCGAAATTTTTCATTGCTGCGGAGTAGTAGGTTTAATAGTTGTGCTAGTTCCGCGTAGTCTTTCACGAACCTTCGATAGTAATTGCTGAACCCCAAGAATCTTCTGATTCCGTGTTGATTCAATGGGGTAGGCATTTCGGTCAGTGCCTTTATTTTGGTCGGATCAGGGTGGACTCCACTTTCATCGATGACGTGTCCCAGATAAGCAACTTCTTTCATGAAGAATTTGCATTTATTCGGTTGGAGAGTAAGGTCATTTCCCCTTAGGCATTGAAAAAGATGACGGAGTCGTTCTGTATGTTCCTCAAGGGATTTGGAGTACACAACGATGTTGTCTAGGTAGACGTACAACTCTGTCCCCTTGAGGCCGGAGAGGACCTGGTCCATCATCCTCTGGAAGATGGGTGGAGAATTCTGCAAACCGAATGGCATCCTCTCGTACTCGTAATGGCCGTAATGGCCGTTAGGCCGGTGAAGGCAGTCTTCTCTCGGTCAGGTTGGTCCATGGGGATCTGATGGAACCCGCTAACCAGATCAAAGACACTGAAGTATTGAGCTCCTCCTAGTTGCGAGAGAATTTCGGTGATATCAGGTAGCGAGTACGCATCTCCAATTGTCTTCTTGTTGAGGTCTCGAAAATCGATCACCATTCTCCATCGTTTTCTTCCCTTGGAGTCTGCCTTCTTTGGGACTATCCAGAGTGGTGAGTTGTAAGGCGACTCTGAATGTCGAATTATTCCTTGCTCTAGGAGAGCATCGATTTGTTTATTGATTTCCTCTCGGTGTTGAGGAGGGTATTTATATTGTCGCTTATGAACAATTTGGTCGTCTGTTGTTCTGATCTTACAGGTGAAGTTCTTCGCTCGACCTAGCTGATCCCCAGGAAGGTGAAAAACATCATGAAAGTCTTGAGTAAGGCGATTAACTTTTTTTTTTTCGAATGTTTGCAACTCCTGTTCTGGGAGGTTCTTCAGGACTTCTGTTGCTCTGACTGTATGTTCCTCAGGTAGTGTCGATCCATACAGGCAGTATTCAACGTTGCTCTTCAGTTCAGGTGCATTATCGAAAGGCTCTATTTCTTGTGGGGATACCTGGAGCTTCACTGGTAGATCTTGGGTGTTGACGACCATTACAGTTGCCCGTCCATTTTCGACGCGAACTAAACTCTCTCTTAGGTAAACCCCCTCTTCTGTGGGTATCTGTGGCAAATAACCCTCTTTCAAATCAGTTTCCTTGATGGGTATGCTGACGACCATCCTTGTCCTAGGTGGGACAGTGAGTGGTTTGTTGTCCATGGGTTCTTCGTACCAATTCACTGGCAGATGGGGCCTAGACGAGGTGCTGATGTTGCGCTGGAGATATCTGATATTTGCATTTGCTGTCACAAGGAATTCTAACCCAAGAATTCCCGCTGCTGGTACAGGTAACGGCTGGTCTATAACGTGAAAAGATACTCTGACTCCCAAGATCTTCAATTGAATGACTCCTACCGTGGGGAGTCCTTTGTCATTGATACCAATCAATTCAGGAACGGTGGGAGGGAGTAGTTTGGTATCTTTCGGAATATATTTTGATTCTATCAGGTTGATGTCAGATCCGGTATCAATGAGGAATTTATGTTTACCCTTCTTCAACTGTTTTACTTTGAGGTTCACCCTTGGTCCGCCCCCGGTAAGGGCTACCCGTCTTTTTATTAACCTTTCCAGGCAAGGTGCCATGCAGAAATGGATGGGTGCGAGAGGCGACGTACTCAGGGTGAATGTGTGATCATCGAAGGATATAAAAGCATTCGTTCTGTCCAGGAAATCATTTCCAATGAGAACTGAGTAAGACCCAACTTGGTGCGGAATGACATGGAAAGTAACGTGAATGTTGTCAGCGAAGGGCAGGTTTACTGTTCCCAGAGTGTCTGAGGTGTCGTGAGATAATCCCACAATCTTGATCGTCTGAGTGTGATTCACATGCACATCGTCATGGAGACAACTCAGTGAGATCAGATTCACTGAGGCTCCAGTGTCCAATAAGGCGTTAACCCAAGTGGTGTTGAGGAAAGGCCCCTTGAAGATGACTCGGGGGCCCCCGCCAAGTGTCCAGAAAACCGTCCTTATTTTCTCGGGTGGCCGCTGTTCAAGGAGTGGTGTGAGTGCCGGTCACGCTTACATTGGAGTCGATGGCAGGTACGGTGGGCATTCCGTTGTTGTTGTGTAGGAAAAGTCCGTGTCCCTGGTTGTGGTTCCCTCTCTCCCTAGAGTTGTCCCTGGATTGTGATACCCAGTTGTGATACCCATGAGGTTTCCCGTGAGTCTGGAGGTGGTTTCGACGATAGGCATTCGGTGGTCCCTGTAGATGCCCGTTTGGGTATCCATGGTGGGAGTGCATCTGTCGATTCTGGTATCCTCTAGGGGAATATGCACCTTGATAAGTTGAGGTTGGATTACTGAGGGGAGGTCCATAGTTCGTCGCTCCGGTGGGGAAAGTATCCAGCGTGGGATACTGGCTGACGTATTTGACCATTCCAGAGAACTCTGGTGTTGGTCTCTTATCCGCCTGTCGAAATTTCCCTTCTCGGAAAAGGATAAGGGCGTGCTTAATGGTCTTAGTTCCCTTGTTATTAAGAGCCTTGTTAACGTGAGGTTGGCAGTACTCGTTGAACCTAGTGAGGGCTTGTTGGTTCAAGAACTCCTTGAAAGCTGGCTTATGCTCATCCTTGGTTTCTCGATCTACTGCCTTGGACCTGTGATGTACCAGTACTGCCAATCTTTCTAAGAAACCTTCTAGGGGTTCTAATGAGGATTTTAGCGCGGTACGAACTTTCGAGAGATAATGATCTAGGTTATTTGAGGGTCCAAATCTTTTGGCGAGAATTTTGAGTATTTCGTATTAATTGGCCTGTCCGCGACCGTCAGGGAGGCTGGAGGTTCCAAATAGGAGAGGATTTCATAGAGGAATATTTTCTTTCTTTCGTTATCTCTTGGAATAGTGGGCATCTGAGACCGTACTGCGTATTCGAACTCTTCGAGAGACACGCCATCTGGGCCCCCAGTGAATATTGGAAGATGAAATACCATATCGCGGGATCTGGTATAGTCCTCGAGACTTTTACAGGGAATGTTTGCAGTGGTCTCGCCCAAAAAGGAAATGTCAATGTGGTTTGCCATTTTATGTAATTTTTGTTTTTGAGAAGTAATGAATATATTGAAGCGTTATGACTTGAACAATCTTAGTGTGAATTTATTTTATTTTCATAAACCCAAAAAGGTAAGAGTAGTGGAAACGAAATTGTCCTACCGACTGCGCCGGAAATTTTAGCTGTTACATCCGGAGACGTTATCCGCGTCGTTGGACAACGGTTAAAATTTGTATTAGTTTTTTTTAGATTCCAGATGATTGCTAAAATTATCCAAGATTTGCTTTTCTTTTCATACTTATCTTGTTTTAGTTTTTATTGGATGGACGCTCGTAATATCTGGTACTCTTACCTTTGGCCTTCAATTTTAACTAGTAATCTCTACTTCTATTCAGAAATAGGATAAATAGAAAGGGAGGGAGGGATCTCGAAATGACCAAAAGACCCGATTTGTTTCTATCAATTTCCAAATATAATTCCCAATAAAATCGTATTCCTAATTTACATGAGACTCGATTATCCTTCTATCAATTTTAAAAATCTCCCCTAGAAAATCTCTTATTTAAAATGGATTTGTAGACAAAGGTACACACTCGATATAATGGTTAATCCAAATTTTCACTTTGTCTTATCTCACGCACTTAGTCTAGTTTTAACTCTGAAAATGTTTATTTGTGAGTTTCCATTCTTTTCTCACACTTTCGTCACGGTCTATAGTGAATACTTATGCACTGAGATAAACTTCCCCTCTCTATTTCAGTGAAAATTTTGATAAGTTTTAAGTCTGAACACGGTAGCAACATTATTAATTTCAATTGTCCCTTTATGCACGTCAAAAGTTACTACTCTCGATTTTAGGGTGGTCAGTCCCCTGAACAGCACCAAGGATCACTTATCCCGACCAAATTTCAAAAGAGGAGGTCACCGCTTATGTAGTCCCGAAATTTCTATTCGAATCACTACCGGAGTTGGATACTGCCCTATCGATTCCGTAAACTACTTCCGCTGGGTCCGATATCTCCGAATTCTATCTAACGACTGGCGGGGTCTTCGTGGCAATTTTGCCCCGTGGCCACATCGAGGGAGTTGTGAAATTTTGTTTCTCATGCAATTTTTCTTTGGGGAGTAGTCGCGGAATCGGTCATTGATCGTGTCGGAATGTTTGTGGTGCAGCACTGTGTGCTGACGAGGCATTCACTCGGTGTTCGGAGTGAATAATTTTGAATGTACTGAAATAAAATTTTTGAATATAAAACATGAATAACATGGATCCTAATGCGTGTAAAAGATTATTGAGGTCATTGGAGGATGCGTATGAAATAGTGAAAATGAATAGGAGACCCAAGGAAATTTAACAATGGCTTAATCACATCAGAGGACATTCGAAAGAAATTAATGCATTATTGAAGGGGAGTGCGAGTCATAATGAGAAAAGACGTTTAACTCACATGTTAGGAAGACTGAAAGCGTTCTATGCAAGGTTCAGAAACTTGGAAGTGATAGGAGACTTAAGGGGTAATTTAACTGATAGAGTCCGAGGGGAGGACTTACAAAGTGTTTTTGAGGGTCGTATGAGAACCGGTGTAATCATTAACGTAAAAAATCCAGACATACCCAAATTTTTAGATGATGTTAGACCAATGCTCTGTGTAAGTTTGACAAATGGATTGAAACAAGAAAGAAGTTTGAAAGTGAATGTAGTATTAACATGTAAATGTGAAATTAATCGAGATGAACATCTTATTGAAGAAGAGAAATATTTCAATACAAAAAATGAAATAATTCTTGATTGAACTGATATTCGGCAGTCGTTTGATGAACACATAAGAGAAAAATTTCTAGTGAAACAGGATGAGTTCCAAGAAAGAGACTCTGGCTGGAGATTAGTTTACGTAATTAATTTAGAAGTGGACATAAATAAATATAATCGATTGCGCGGAGGATCCAGCTTCGTTGAACTACCTGAATGGAATAAAAAGAAACATGCTGTCGTGAACGTTCAAAATAAAGACGATGCCTACTGCTTTTTATGGTCCATTATGGCCGCTCGCTGTAACGTTCGAGATAAGCAACGAACAAACTCATATCCCTCTTTCAACACTGTCATGAAAAGCTTTGCTAACTTCAATTAAAAGACATTCCAAAGTTTGAGAAAATGAATGAATTGTCGATTAATGTATATGGAATTGATAGTGGCGAAGAATCAGAAAAAAAATGAATTGTGCCACTTCACTTGAGCAGAAATCCTCCAACCGCACTGCATGAGGAAGAAAGAACAATTCACGTTCTCATGATTGAAAAAGACGACATCCTCGATGGTGAACAGGAAAGAATACGGCACTGTACATGGATCTCGAATTTATCTCGTTTAGTTGGTGCACAAATTTCAAAAGTTGAACGTGAAACAATCATATGTGACAGGTGTTTGTGTCACTTTTTCAAGAAAGAGGCCTACACTAATCATAGGGTCGATTGTGTATCAATCAATAAGTGTCGAATGATTTTTTCTCATCGTGGTGAAAAATATTTAAAATTTCAAAATTTCAAAAATCAACTGACTGTTCCATTTGTTGTATACGCTGATAGTGAGCATTTATTGGAAAAAGTGTCCGATGACAATGATGTAAATAACAAAATATAATAAAATCATGTACCAATCAGTGTCGCATTTTATGTGAAATGTAGCTATGATAACTCAAAATCGGAACTCTCTATTTATCGTGGAAAAGACTGTGTAGAGTGGTTTATTGAGCAGCTACGTATTTTAGCTATCAAAGTTGATGCTGAATTACAGAGAAATGAGCCGATGAACTTGACTTTTGAAATGGAGCGAGCATTTAATGCAGCTAAAAATTGTTATATTTGTGACAGAGCATTCACTGAAAAAGCAGTGAAGCATCGTGATCATTGCCACTTCACAGGCGAATATCGTGGTGCTGCTCATCCCGGCTGTAATCTGAATTATACGGAATCGTGTGTAATCCCAGTAGTTTTCACAATTTGTCAGGTTATGACTCACGTTGTTTTATTAAATCTCTTGCGAAACAATTCCAACGTGCAGTGACATTACTCCCAATTAATAAAGAGAAATACGTTTCCTTCACGAAATCGGTCAAATCGACAAGAGTCACTTGAGATTCATTGACTCTTTCCGTCTTATGGTAAGCAGTATTGATAAACTTTCGTCATATTTAGAGGATGAAAAAAAAGAATCACAGCCATTACCCCCAAAAATGACAATTCGAACTCGTTACACACAAAGGAGGTTTCCCATACGAATANGAACTGATATTCGGCAGTCGTTTGATGAACACATAAGAGAAAAATTTCTAGTGAAACAGGATGAGTTCCAAGAAAGAGACTCTGGCTGGAGATTAGTTTACGTAATTAATTTAGAAGTGGACATAAATAAATATAATCGATTGCGCGGAGGATCCAGCTTCGTTGAACTACCTGAATGGAATAAAAAGAAACATGCTGTCGTGAACGTTCAAAATAAAGACGATGCCTACTGCTTTTTATGGTCCATTATGGCCGCTCGCTGTAACGTTCGAGATAAGCAACGAACAAACTCATATCCCTCTTTCAACACTGTCATGAAAAGCTTTGCTAACTTCAATTAAAAGACATTCCAAAGTTTGAGAAAATGAATGAATTGTCGATTAATGTATATGGAATTGATAGTGGCGAAGAATCAGAAAAAAAATGAATTGTGCCACTTCACTTGAGCAGAAATCCTCCAACCGCACTGCATGAGGAAGAAAGAACAATTCACGTTCTCATGATTGAAAAAGACGACATCCTCGATGGTGAACAGGAAAGAATACGGCACTGTACATGGATCTCGAATTTATCTCGTTTAGTTGGTGCACAAATTTCAAAAGTTGAACGTGAAACAATCATATGTGACAGGTGTTTGTGTCACTTTTTCAAGAAAGAGGCCTACACTAATCATAGGGTCGATTGTGTATCAATCAATAAGTGTCGAATGATTTTTTCTCATCGTGGTGAAAAATATTTAAAATTTCAAAATTTCAAAAATCAACTGACTGTTCCATTTGTTGTATACGCTGATAGTGAGCATTTATTGGAAAAAGTGTCCGATGACAATGATGTAAATAACAAAATATAATAAAATCATGTACCAATCAGTGTCGCATTTTATGTGAAATGTAGCTATGATAACTCAAAATCGGAACTCTCTATTTATCGTGGAAAAGACTGTGTAGAGTGGTTTATTGAGCAGCTACGTATTTTAGCTATAAAAGTTGATGCTGAATTACAGAGAAATGAGCCCATGAANTATGTGAAATGTAGCTATGATAACTCAAAATCGGAACTCTCTATTTATCGTGGAAAAGACTGTGTAGAGTGGTTTATTGAGCAGCTACGTATTTTAGCTATCAAAGTTGATGCTGAATTACAGAGAAATGAGCCGATGAACTTGACTTTTGAAATGGAGCGAGCATTTAATGCAGCTAAAAATTGTTATATTTGTGACAGAGCATTCACTGAAAAAGCAGTGAAGCATCGTGATCATTGCCACTTCACAGGCGAATATCGTGGTGCTGCTCATCCCGGCTGTAATCTGAATTATACGGAATCGTGTGTAATCCCAGTAGTTTTCACAATTTGTCAGGTTATGACTCACGTTGTTTTATTAAATCTCTTGCGAAACAATTCCAACGTGCAGTGACATTACTCCCAATTAATAAAGAGAAATACGTTTCCTTCACGAAATCGGTCAAATCGACAAGAGTCACTTGAGATTCATTGACTCTTTCCGTCTTATGGTAAGCAGTATTGATAAACTTTCGTCATATTTAGAGGATGAAAAAAAAGAATCACAGCCATTACCCCCAAAAATGACAATTCGAACTCGTTACACACAAAGGAGGTTTCCCATACGAATACTTAGATTCATGGGGGAAATTAAGTGAACGCCAATTATCTGGGAAAGAAAACTTTTATTCTCGATTGAATGATGAGAATATATCAGATAAAGATTACAATCATGCATGTGATGTATGGAGAAATTTCGACATCAAGACACTCGGTGAACACGCGGATTTATATCTGAAAACTCACGTCTTGTTGCTGGCCGATATTTTCGAGAATTTTCGATGGAGTTGTTTCGCCTCATACAACTTGGATCCTCATCATTATTATACTGCACCAGGGCTGGCGTTTGATGGAATGTCAAAAATCACTGGAGGTCAATTGGAATTATTCCAAGACCCTGAGATGCTCCTTTTCATTGAGAAAGGCATTCGAGGAGGACTGTCTCAGTGTTCAAACCGATATGGAAAGGCAAATAATCACTACATGGGAGCTGATGAGTATAACCCTGAAAAAGAAATATTGTATTTGATGTATCTGGATGTAAACAACTTATATGGAGCAGCAATGAATCATCATTTGCCGAATGGGAATTTCTGTTGGCTGGAAGATTGGTCATCCCTCAACGTCCTGAAGATTCCAGATGACTCAGAGACTGGATACATCCTGGAGGTTGACCTGGAGTACCCACAGGAATTGCATGAAGAGCATAAAGATTTACCATTGTGCCCAGAGCATATAATCCCCCCAAACGGTCAATCAAAGTTACCAAAATTATTTACGAGTTTAAACTCAAAAAAAATCACGTCATTCATTATACGAATTTAAAATAATATTGTAGTTTGGGCTTGAAAATTACTAGAATTCATAGAATCTTGAAGTTCTCTCAGAGCTTATGGTTAAAAAAATATATTGATTTAAATACCAATTACCGGAAAAATTCCCAGAATAACTTTGAAATTTTTTTTTATAAATTAATGAATAATGCGGTTTTTGGAAAAACAATGGAGAACGTTAGAAAACATCTGGATATAAAACGAGTTTTAAATTGGGAGGAACGATGGGGCGCTGAGAGTTGGATATTGAAACCCAACTTTCGTAGCGGTATTATCTTTGATAAGGATTTGGTAATAATTCAAATGAGTCGTACAAAAATTATATTTAATATGCCAATATACATAGGTTTCAGTATTCTAGACATTTCTAAAAGATACATTTATGATTTTCACTATAATTATGTGAAAAATACTTTTAAGGATAGGGCAAAACTATTGTACACAGACACGGATAGTCTTATTTATCATTTCAGAGTAGAGGATATTTATGAAATTATGAAAAATGATATTGATAAATTCGACACTTCTGATTATCCAATAAATAATGTATATAATATACCTCTAAAGAATAAGAAGAAATTAGGTGTAATGAAAGACGAAAATCATGGCAAGATTATGACTGAGTTCGTAGGGCTCCGAGCGAAAATATACAGCTTTAAAGTGTCTGGTGAAGATCGGGAAAAATCGCGGGCCAAAGGAGTGAAAAAATCAAAGTTGAATCGTATCACATTTGACGACTATAAAGCCTGCTTGGACCAGCATAACAATGTTCGGATGTCGCAAAATATGATCAGATCCATCGAACATGATGTGTTCACAATTAATCAAACAAAACTAGCTCTAAGTTGACATGATGATACTCGGCCCCAAAACTCGGCCCCAAAGGACGACTCTGAAACTGTTCTCCCGGTAACTCATTTTCATCTCGTCCACAAAATCTTGGCTCCAAACCATCGTCTCCAAGAGTGTGACCCTCAACCCCCACCCCTCGAAGAAAATACCCAGCCCCAAATATCGATGTCGATTGGTAATGATTATGTTAAAGCACGTTTAGCGTAACCATTATGCGAGCTCAAATAATGATCTAGCCCTGATTGTGCGCCTGATGGAAAATTATGATATATGCGTACTCTAATATATGATCCTAGCTTCACGGAGTTCTTCAATAATGGAGATAATTTCGGTATTATTTTCAGCTACTTGCGAAGCTACAAGTAGTCGCAGGCGATCAACTACGTCATTAGGATCATTCCAATGAACATAATTTGCTATATTAGGTTTCCAAGCTGTCATGGATGGCTTTCCAGTTGCTTTGTCATTGTTTTTGGGTTGAACCACATTTGCAATATATTTATTATATTGTTCACGTCTCACACATCGAATACCACCATGTGATTTATGAATGTTTGGATGTATACTGGTTGCAGGTTCAGAATTTTTATAGGCTACAATGTTACGATTCTTGATCACAGTTTCGTTCCGGGTTTTTCGGGACAAGCCTTCAAGTGTAGAGGCATGACTTTCAATATCATTCACAGCATTATCAGCAGGCTCTTTAGTCAGTTTCAACATTTTGTGGCAATCTGATGTGAAATTTGCGACTGTTCAGGTGATTCTTCCGTGATCAGAGGTATAGTAATATGTTGGTTACTGAACCCAAATCGTTTCATATGTTGCATAGCCTGATCGGGATTCCTACCGAAGGAATGTCTTTCAGGTGCGTATATGTACGAATTAGATGGGAGTAATTCATTGACAAATTTCCAACGACGTGAAAAATCATTATGATTACTTTCTTCCATTTTCTGAGTTTTATTTTGAACATTTCGCGCTCTCATCCCTTGGCTGTTATGTTTGTCTCTTTGAGGATTTTTCCTGAGGGAAGCTTACAATCAGTATGCACCCTTGCGGAGCAAAATGTGTTGCGGCAAATTTGATTTTGCCTTCTTTTTCGTGATGTACAGACAAGGAGTGCCTTGGTGAATAAGTAGCAGGCCATTACGTTGGCTGTGTGTAAATTTCAAATTCATGTTCATTTGTTGCGGTAAAACTCATGCAGTTGTTGACGTTACACTGAACTTATGGACTAATCAACATCGATATTTGGGGCTGAGTTTTTTATTCGAGGGGTGGGGGTTGAGGGTCACACTCTTGGAGACGACGGTTTGGAGCCAAGATTTTGTGGACGAGATGAAAAGGAGTTACCGGGAGAACAGTCGTTCTTTGGGGCCGAGTTTTGGGGCCGAGTTTTGGGGCCGAGTTTTTGGGGCCGAGTTTTGGGGCCGAATTTTTCAAAATTAATCGATTCGAGCCGGTGTTTGTGAGGAGGCGTCAATAATAGTCAAAATATTTCAATGTCACCTTGTGAGAGGAAACTGGCAATGGGCGATCTGTCAAAAGTTTGGAGTTTAAAAACACTTCTAATGGTTGGATCGATGAAGAAAATCTTGATGGGGGAATTCCAATATGAACCATCAGGCTAATCGTAATTTTACCAGCGGAGTGGATTCTTTGGACAAGACAATATAATGGCCATGGTTTTAGCACTTCAACTACTCATAGCATCATTCTGTCATTCTATGGATTTTGTAAATATGGTTTTCCAACGTCCAATGGGTTGCATTATGAATGGACAGCTGAGTGGAAGCTAGCAACACACATTGACTAGAAGACAATAATTCCTCAAATGTCAGTCGTCACACGAGATGAACTAGAATATATGAATCATACATGTAAATATTATGCAGAGGCTATTACATGCGTGACAGTGCTTTGTGGTGAAAATCGGTTGCGGTGGGTTCAGAAAGAAGAAAAATACATGGAGCAATTACTGTTTTTCATGAATCAATCGGTGTCTGAGGAAAGTAAATGTCTACCTTCTGGATATGTCGGGATTATCACAGAAACTCTTTTCGGATCATTGAATGAAATCCAACTCAACCATGAGGAAATATTGAATCGAACGATCAATCATTGTCACAGGCATATGGCTCAAATACGATTACATCACCTACATGATCAGCTGGATCAATTGAGAAATAAAAATGAAACCTGTGTTGATGATTTTTTGAAGGCCGTCAAATTAATTAAAGAGCCACAAAAAGAGAGCAAATTCCCATCATTGCTTCATCATCGAATGCTCAATAGCATCCGATATTGGGCGAAACGTTTGGGAATCGAGCTGGATATGTACATGTATCGTCTGGAAACGATAATTGATCCCATACATTCTGCAAACGCAGAAGTCATTTATTTTAAATTATTCACTTATACAAAACTGGAAAGTGCTGTCAATAATTTCATTGCAATGAGACAGGATCAGTCATTGGTTCTCTCTCTCTCTCCCTCTCTCTCTCTCTCTCTCTCTCTCTCTCTCTCTCTCTCTCTCNGGATATGTACATGTATCGTCTGGAAACGATAATTGATCCCATACATTCTGCAAACGCAGAAGTCATTTATTTTAAATTATTCACTTATACAAAACTGGAAAGTGCTGTCAATAATTTCATTGCAATGAGACAGGATCAGTCATTGGTTCTCTCTCTCTCTCTCCCTCTCTCTCTCTCTCTCTCTCTCTCTCTCTCTCTCGATTGACCAACCATGTTCTGATGATTTACTAGAAAAATTGAAGGTAAATATTGGATTTGATGATGGGAAATTAGATGTAATATTGAAAATCCTACTGTTAAATTCAAAGACATAGGATTGTACAAAATGTATCCATATCCTACGGCTCAAGTGTTCGGCAACCGCCAAGGGTCAGCGTGAATTCAACCTCGGGGCGACTACTTGCTGCTTAGCCAATATCATTATACCTTGGCACACTCTAAAGAGTTTGCCGAATGCTTGACCACAGATGATTATCAGTATATTCGTAAACTAAAGTACCCATTCTATGATGCTACTTCTCAACCAATTTGGGAGGCTGCAATGTTTATGAATGGCAGACAACTTTCACCTCTTGCTAATTGTAGTATCAAACGGAGTTCTACCATTGCGTCACATTGGAAACAAACTGAAAAGGGGTGGCTCTACTCAGTGCCCGAGAAAAAGGAGGTCAATTTTTCATGTGGAGTCGAATGGAGAGATGCAGTGAATATCTCAGGCACAGGTATTCTTCAAGTCAAGACAGGATGTGAGGCATCATATGCAACCATGATTGGATATCAGCCATTTGTAGATATATCAGCAAAATATATCACTATTAGAAATCTCAATGTTACACAGATGGTGCAAAAATACGTTGAATTTCTCCCACAGTATTATGCACAACTAGATAATTTCTTACATGAGTGTAAAAAAGATGAGCAATCATCCGTTGCTATATTTTTTTAGCCTACTAAAAGTAGGCTAAAAAGTAGGTTTTTGGGTCTATTCCCATATTCGTTATTTGGCTTGTTGCACTATTATTTTTTCTTGTAACAAAAGAAGATGGAACTGGTAGTGTAATCGTTGGGTGGATTAAGGAGACACATGTATGAGCAATTTTTATTGAATAAAGAAATATTTTTTTCGAAAAATTTTTTTTTTCATTTGCTCACCCTTTTTCTCTTATAAGTTATTTACAATATCATTGTGTTTAAATCCGTAAGGCAAAGAATCGATTGTGTTTGGCAGAAGAATGCGCTTATCATGATGTCAACTTAGAGCTAGTTTTGTTTGATTAATTGTGAACACATCATGTTCGATGGATCTGATCATATTTTGCGACATCCGAACATTTTTATGCTGGTCCAAGCAGGCTTTATAGTCGTCAAATGTGATACGCTTCAACTTTGATTTTTTCACTCCTTTGGACCGCGATTTTTCCCGATCTTCACCAGACACTTTAAAGCTGTATATTTTCGNGCTGTCCGAGGTAATTGGCGTTCACTTAATTTCCCCCATGAATCTAAGTATTCGNCACAACTAGATAATTTCTTACATGAGTGTAAAAAAGATGAGCAATCATCCGTTGCTATATTTTTTTAGCCTACTAAAAGTAGGCTAAAAAGTAGGTTTTTGGGTCTATTCCCATATTCGTTATTTGGCTTGTTGCACTATTATTTTTTCTTGTAACAAAAGAAGATGGAACTGGTAGTGTAATCGTTGGGTGGATTAAGGAGACACATGTATGAGCAATTTTTATTGAATAAAGAAATATTTTTTTCGAAAAATTTTTTTTTTCATTTGCTCACCCTTTTTCTCTTATAAGTTATTTACAATATCATTGTGTTTAAATCCGTAAGGCAAAGAATCGATTGTGTTTGGCAGAAGAATGCGCTTATCATGATGTCAACTTAGAGCTAGTTTTGTTTGATTAATTGTGAACACATCATGTTCGATGGATCTGATCATATTTTGCGACATCCGAACATTTTTATGCTGGTCCAAGCAGGCTTTATAGTCGTCAAATGTGATACGCTTCAACTTTGATTTTTTCACTCCTTTGGACCGCGATTTTTCCCGATCTTCACCAGACACTTTAAAGCTGTATATTTTCGCTCGGAGCCCCACGAACTCAGTCATAATCTTGCCATGATTTTCGTTTTTCATTACACCTAATTTCTTCTTATTCTTTAGAGGTATATTATATACATTATTTATTGGATAATCAGAAGTGTCGAATGTATCAATATCATTTTTCATAATTTCATAAATATCCTCTACTCTGAAATGATAAATAAGACTATCCGTGTCTGTGTACAATAGTTTTGCCCTATCCTTAAAAGTATTTTTCACATAATTATAGTGAAAATCATAAATGTATCTTTTAGAAATATCTAGAATACTGAAACCTATGTATATTGGCATATTAAATATAATTTTTGTACGACTCATTTGAATTATTACCAAATCCTTATCAAAGAGAATACTGCTATGAAAGTTGGGTTTCAATATCCAACTCTCAGCACCCCATCGTTCCTCCCAATTTAAAACTAGTTCTATATCCAGATGTTTTCTAACGTTCTCCATTGTTTTTCCAAAAAACGCATTATTCATTAATTTATAAAAAAAAATTTCAAAGTTATTCTGGGAATTTTTCCGGTAATTGGTATTTAAATCAATATATTTTTTTAACCATAAGCTCTGAGAGAACTTCAAGATTCTATGAATTCTAGTAATTTTCAAGCCCAAACTACAATATTATTTTAAATACGTATAATAAATGACGTGATTTTTTTTTAGTTTAAAGTCGTCAATAATTTTGGTAACTTTGATTGACCGTTGGGGGGGATTATATGCTCTGGGCACAATGGTAAATCTTTATGCTCTTCATGCAATTCCTGTGGGTACTCCAGGTCAACCTCCAGGATGTATCCAGTCTCTGAGTCATCTGGAATCTTCAGGACGTTGAGGGATGACCAATCTTCCAGCCAACAGAAGTTCCCATTCGGCAAATGATGATTCATTGCTGCTCCATATAAGTTGTTTACATCCAGATACATCAAATACAATTTTTCTTTTTCAGGGTTATACTCATCAGTTCCCATGTAGTGGTTATTTGCCTTTCCATATCGGTTTGAACACTGCGACAGTCCTCCTCGAATGCCTTTCTCAATGAAAAGGATCATCTCAGGGTCTTGGAATAATTCCAATTGAACTACAGTGATTTTTGACATTGCATCAAACACCAGCCCCGGTGCAGTATAATAATGATGGGGATCCAAGTTGTATGAGGCGAAACAACTCCATCGAAAATTCTGGAAAATATCGGCCAGCAACAAGACGTCTGTTTTCAGATATAAATCCACGTGTTCACCGAGTGTCTTGATGTCGAAATTTCTTCATACATCACATGCATGATTGTAATTTTTATCTGATATATTCTCATCATTCAATCGAGAATAAAAGTCTGCTGTCCGAGGTAATTGGCGTTCACTTAATTTCCCCCATGAATCTAAGTATTCGTATGGGAAAACTCCTTTGTGTGTAAAGAGTTCGAATTGTCGTTTTTGGGGGTAATGGCTGTGATTCTCTTTTTTTCATCGTCTAAATATGACGAAAGCTTATCAATACCGATTACCATAAGACGGAATGAGTCAATGAATCTCAAGTGGACTCTTGTCGATTTGACCAATTTCGTGAAGGAAACGTATTTCTCTTTATTAATTGGAAGTAATGTCAATGCACCTTGGAATTGTTTCGCAACAGATTTAATAAAACAATGTGAGTCATAACCTGACAAATTATGAAAACTACTGGGATTACACATGATTCCGTATAATTCAGATTACAGCCGGGATGAGCAGCACCACGATATTCCCCTGTGAAGTGGCAATGATCACGATGTTTCACTGCTTTTTCGGTGAATGCTCTGTCACAAATATAACAATTTTTAGCTGCATTAAATGCTCGCTCTCATCGGCTCATTTCTCTGTAATTCAGCATCAACTTTTATAGCTAAAATACGTAGCTGCTAAATAAACCACTCTACACAGTCTTTTCCACGATAAATAGAGAGTTCCGATTTTGAGTTATCATAGCTACATTTCACATAAAATGCAACACTGAATGGTACATGATTTTATTATATTTTGGTATTTACATCATTGTCATCGGACACTTTTTCCAATAAACACTCAGTATCAGCGTATACAACAAATGGAACAGTCAGTTGATTTTTGAAATTTTGATATTTTGAATATTTTTCACCACGATGAGAAAAAATCATTCGACACTTATTGCTTGATGCACAATCAACCCTATGATTAGTGTAGGTCTCTTTCTTAAAAAAGTGACACAAACACCTGTCACATATGATTGTTTTACGTTCAACTTTTGAAATTTGTGCACCAACTAAACGAGATAAATTCGAGATCCATGTATAGTGCTGTATTCTTTCGTCTTCACCATCGAGGATGTCGTCTTTTTCAATCATGAGAAGATGAATTGTTCTTTCTTCCTCATGCAGTGCAGCTGGAGGATTTCTGCTCAAGTAAAGTGGCACAATCCATTTTTTTTTCTGATTCTTCGCCACTATCAATTCCATATACATTAATCGACAATTCATTCATTTTATCAAACTTTGGAATGTCTTTTATTTGAAATTACCAAAGCTTTTCATGACAGTGCTGAAAGAGGGATATGAGTTTGTTCGTTGCTTATCTCGAACGTTCCAACGAGCGGCCATAATGGACCATAAAAAGCAGTAGGCATCGTCTTTATTTTGAACGTTCATGACAGCATGTTTCTTTTTAATCCATTCAGCTAGTTCAACGAAGCTGGATCCTCCGCGCAATGGATTATATTTATTTATGTTCACTTCTAAATTAATTATGTCAACTAATCTCCACTGGTTTACGGACGGCTCTGGCTTCAATGAAAGTTTTGGGGCAGGCATCTACCGTCTGAAAGATGGCTTCGGAGAGATTTTTCCGCTTGGCCATCATTCAACCGTCTTTCAAGCAGAGATGCTGGGCATACTTAAAAAGGGGCATACTTAAAAAAGATGAAAATATTCATCTGCAGTGACAGCCAGGCGGCGATACACGCCCTGGAAAAACCCACTACAGAGTCACAGGTGGTGTGGGAATGCATGCAGACATTGGACACACTGGGTAAAAACAACCGCGTCACCGTAACCTGGGTGCCAGGTCACCATGGGATTCTGGGTAATGAAGAGGCAGATAAGCTGGCCAAGGAGGGTACAGAAAGTGTGCCCTCACACGGCCTGCTTGGCATGCCCTTCGCAATGGGAAAAACTCTTATTAAAGATCATTTCCAGCGGGATCATGTGAGGCGTTGGGAGAAAGTTGCGACCTGCAGACAAGCGAAACTGCTTATGAGAGGACAACTAAGAGTTACGACCAGAAAGCTTCTGGAGTTGCACAGAGGGGATCTGAGGGCAGCAGTAGGGCTCCTTACGGGTCATACAGCTCTCAGAGCTCATCTGTTCAAGATGAAACTTGCAGAACAAGACGCCTGCAGACTGTGCGGAGGCGATAAGGAGGGCGTCGTCCACATTTTATGTGAATGCCCCCTATTAGCACTCCGTCGCTATAAAATCTGGGGCCAGGCTTTCCTGGAACCAGAGGACTTACAACAGGCAGCTGTCACCAGCCTTATTCGCCTAGTGAGAAACACAGGGCTGTGTGACTGACCAAAACTAAGGCGGATGTTACAAAAGATCGTATGATTTAGGTGACTCTGGGCGCTTTAAGTGACCAGCCGCACTTTTTCTATTCTATTCTTCTATTCTAATCTCCAGCCAGAGTCTCTTTCCTGGAACTCATCCGGTTTCACTAGAAGTTTTTCTGTTATGTGTTCATCAAACCACTGCCTAATATCAGTAGAATCAAGGATTATTTCATTTTTTGTATTGAAATATTTCTCTTCTTCAATAAGATGTTCATCTTGATTAATTTCATATATACATGTTAATACTACATTCACTTTCAAACTTGTTTCTTGTTTCAATGCATTTTTCAAACGTACACAGAGCATTCGTCTAGCATCATCTAAAAATTTGGGTATGTCTGGATTTTTCACGTTAATGATTACACCGGATCTCATACGACCCTCAAAAACACTTTGTAAGTCCTCCCATCGGACTCTATCAGTTAAATTACCCCTGAAGTCTCCTCCTGTCACTTCCATATTTCTGAACCTTGCATAGAACGCTTTCAGTCTTCCTAACATGTGAGTTAAACGTCTTTTCTCATTATGACTCGCACTCCCCTTCAATAGTGCATTAATTTCTTTCGAATGTCCTCTGATGTGATTAAGCCATTGTTGAATTTCCTTGGGTCTCCTATTCGTTTTCACTATTTCATATGCATCCTCCAATGACCTCAATAACTTTTTACACGCGTTAGGATTCATGTTGTTCATGATAAAGACACTAAAGAGCTTGCGGAAAATCAAGGTGAAATTTGTTTATATAGATACATATGTGAGTGTGCCTACACTTGTACACTCTGTAAAATCTTACGTGATTGGTTGAAGCAGAATCATGTGACTCATTAAAAAATTATTAACAAAATAGCAACATTTTTTGTTCGTGGGAAAAAAAATAGCTGAAATATGTCCTAGATATCATTTCACCTTTGTGGCGCGATAGGACATCAAAGAGTCCAAAACTCTGCTCCAGTTTGTCGAACATCATCTTCTTAGGGTTGTGAGTACAACATGCGTTCCCAGGTAAACCGAAAAAGTCTATGTAAACAAAAGATTGCGTTCGGACATCTTCCAATGCATTTCCATCCTTATCAGTTTGAAGCAGATGGAGATTTTTCGGAAACTCCTCCTACTACAACGTGTAAAATTTGTCGAGGAGTATGCCAAATAGGTGGGGGTACCTCAGTTTTTGCATGACGGGTCCTCTGCCTTTGCATATATACATACACCCTCCGCTTCTCAACTCTTCTTTTTAAAATAAATATTTACATATTGATATCATTATCAACAACAATTTCACAGGAAGGGCGGCGGCAGATGAGAAAGTACGGGAAATCTCAAGTTCAGACATGTGACAGGAAAATGTTTTTTTAAATAAATATTTACATATTGATATCATTATCAACAACAATTTCACAGGAAGGGCGGCGGCAGATGAGAAAGTACGGGAAATCTCAAGTTCAGACATGTGACAGGAAAATGTTTTTTTAAATAAATATTTACATATTGATATCATTATCAACAACAATTTCACAGGAAGGGCGGCGGCAGATGAGAAAGTACGGGAAATCTCAAGTTCAGACATGTCAGGAAAATGTTTTTTAAAATAAATATGTATATATTGATATCATTATTAACAATGATTTCCCACGAATGGGAGCGGCAAACAGAAAGTACGGGAAAACTCAAGTTCAGACATGTCAGGAAAATGTTTTTTAAAATAAATATGTATATATTGATATCATTATTAACAATGATTTCCCACGAATGGGAGCGGCAAACAGAAAGTACGGGAAAACTCAAGTTCAGACATGTCAGGAAAATGTTTTTTAAAATAAATATGTATATATTGATATCATTATTAACAATGATTTCCCACGAATGGGAGCGGCAAACAGAAAGTACGGGAAAACTCAAGTTCAGACATGTGAAGTGGAGCCAGGTGTCAATGTTTGAAGAAGAGGAGCCCCTTCTATGATTTCTGCAGCAGTGAATTAGTTAACCGTTTCACCCCTCGCGGCGGTGTACTGAGAAGTTTGGGTATACTAATTGATTAATTAATCAATCGATCCTCGAATTTAGCCGCGATCTGCGGATTTGATTTGCGAATCAAACCACGACCTGCGAATTAATTAACCCCTTCACTCACGCTCTCGCGCGGTGGATTGAGCAGGTCACCGAGAAGGTCCTTTGTAACGCAAAACCGCGAATTAAATTGATTAACCAGCGAATTAAATAACCCTTTCATCACTTCGAGGGAAAAAATCGCGAATTAATTAGTCAAACCCCGAATTAAAACGCGAATTAATTAACCCTTTCATCACTTCGAGGGGAAAAAATCGCGAATTGATTAATCAAACCACAAATTAAACCGCGAATTAAACCGTGACCCCGCGAATCAAACCCGAATTAAACTGCGACGTCGTGAATTAATTAACCCTTTCATCATTTCGAGGGAAAAAATGGCGAATTAATTTACCAAACCGCGAATGAAACCGCGAATTAAACCGTGATCCCGCGAAGTAATTAACCCTTTCATCACTTCGAGGGGAAAAAATGGCGAATTAATTAATCAATCCGCGAATTAAACCGCGACTGCGCGAATTAATTAACCCTTTCATCACGTCGATGGAAAAACCGCGAATTAATTAATCAAACCGCGAATTAATGAACCACCCACCCACCCACTTTCATCTGACCCCCCTACTGGGCCCCAACGACCAGGTCGACGCCAAAAATGTTGCCCCAGAGTCGGCATTATTACACTACTACGGAAATATCGTTATAGCCAGCGGGATGATCCCACAAACAACAGACGTGAAAATTGGAGACGCAATATGGTATACTATCATACCAAGCGGGCAAAGAGTAGATCCATGTGTTGTCGAAATGATCTGGCCCGATAACAAGGTGCAGGTCATGCGGGGAGCGAGACCTGACATTGCCTGAGGAGAATGTATCGTACCAGTGAACGACCCCCCGGCTGATTGGGATCCAGGTGGATAAGACGTGGACTTGACCACTAATTATTTGGACATGGATGTTGGCGATCTGGTGTGGTACAAAAATGTATCGCCATACCAAACGGTGGGACCACATCCGATTATCGCAGTAATATCTCCCGACGTTATTAGGATTAAAAGGGGAGGCGCTGATACGCACGTGTCTAAATGCCGAGTAGTATCAGTGAACCAAGAACCGCAAGAGGCAGCAGTGGCCAATGAGCAACTCCAGAAAAATTCCGACGATAATGTACAGGTTCGCCCTATGATACAGCCGAAAAGGAAAAGAGGACGTCCCCGAAAAAAACCTATTGAAGAACCAATTGAATTCGATGAAGAACAGGTACCCAAAAGACAAAAAAGGAATCAATACGCTCCACCGCCTCAATACGAAGAAATCGATTCTGGAGATGAGGCCGCTGAATCCAAGAACGAGACCGAAGGGAGCCTATTTGACCCTACCCAGGATTTGATACTTCCATCAGATGAGGAGGAAACTCTCCAGGGAAACCCAGAGGTGACATCAGCTGACGCAGTCAATGACCCATTAGGAAATGAAGAGAGGGGGGCGGACACACAAACGCAGAGGGAGGTGCTCACGCGAAACGACAACGACGGGCCACGCGGCGATCCACCGTATGATTTCAGCCCCGACATGTGGGAACTACTGAGCAACTCCGATGATAGTGAGGGGGAAAATTCCCCCCCACCTGAAGGAGACCCGCCTGAACATTATTTTTCAGAAGAGGAAGGCAATGAAAATATCGAATTTTCCCGAATGCATGTGACTGAGTTAAAAGAAAATTTCGCATTCTTTCTCCCAGCAACTGGGGAACCCGACAACGCCTGTTTGAGGGTATAGGTAGAAAAGGCCTAGGTTAATGAGGGCCAACTCAAAACCCAGGAGCTCGAAACAGGGAAGGTGATTCAGGTCACTCGAGGCGAAAAAACTGGATATGGGCTAGTGATTAAAGAAAATGCTGAAGAAGAGGTATTAGAAGAAAACACAAGAAGGGCCCTCGAGAATTTCATTGAGTTGATACCTCAGGAAAATCGACGAATAATTCGAATGGTCCACGATTTTAACATGCTCCCCGAGGGATAAAGCAGACTCTTCAGGATCTATCAGTGCTAGACAACGGCTTATCACCCGCAATCCAGCTCTTGAACGAAGCCATCACGTCCTAACAGAATTCCTGGAGACCCAAATTGGAGACAGCGGGGAATGTGATAAATGGTTGGATATGGCCATGCTCTCCTATAAAGCCAGCGTTCACGAGAGCACGGGTTACACTCCCCATGAGCTGGTCTTTGGGGTTAAACCGAGGCTCCCATCGTCACGTTCATTAGAAGGTTTAGGGGGCAGACCTTACTACAACCTTTTCAGAGAGCTTACAGAAGGGTTAAGAGGAGTCCGCAACAAAGCACGCGTCAATCTAATTAAATCTAAAGAAAAGTCGAAAAAATTCTATGATCGCAAAAACAAGCCGATTTTTCTCGATGTAGGTAATCGTGTATGGTTGTGCAAAGAGCCTAAAATAGGGAAAAGGAATGACGAATGGAAGGGTCCCTATGAAATCCTTGAAATTTTGGACAGCAATAACGTCAAGATTCAAACAGACAGGGGACTGAGGGTAGTACATCGAGATAAATTGAAAAAGGCGCGGATCCGCGAGAATGAACCACAACTCTTGGGAGAAGCGAAATAAGAAGAGCAAACAAAAAAAATATTCTGGCCGACCTTTGAGATAATAGAATTAAGATTAATAAATTTGCGAAAAAAAAAGAAACCAGATTTATAAGTAATCAATGGAGTATATTTTTACAGTCCGAAAACAAAACTCTTATATACTTGAGGGTCGGTTGAGGGGAGAAATTTTTTTTTGTCCTCCTCGAGAGAAATTCCTCACAGATCCCTCAATCGGTTTTCGAACTGAAAAAAGGAAAATACCCAATCAAAAAAAAAAAAACGATGAAGGAAAACGACTGATCCTAACCAGTGTCAGGAAATGGATTTTTTGTATTCCCAAATCGCCCCGTAAATTTTTTGTTACTTACAGCTATGCGTCCCTTCGAACCAATTCGAAGTACTCAAACCAGGAGTAATCGTCGACAATTTTATCCCCGAGAGATGGATCCCCGACTAAATAGCGAAGATATTCCAGGGTGTCGTCTCCAAACTCGAACATGCGTGGAGCCTGGCAAATATTTTCTTCCCTTAAACCTTGTTTTTTTACACTCGATGCATGATAAATTGAAAATTTTTCTTTCCTCCCTCTCTGGCCATGATAAATTTTTAAGAAAAAGGGATACTCACGGTAGGACAAGCCGGTATGGCCGTGATGGCCATAAATGGTTACATCACGACATTCAAAACGAGTTACTCGAGATGATGCACACGATGGTGTTGAATGATAACATCGACCTCATAAAAGCTGCTCCATTCTTCGCTTTAATGATTGACGAAACCGCTGATGTCTCTCGGGTTGAGCAAATTTCAGTCATCATATGCATAGTTTCTGAGGATTTATCTGCAAGGGAGATTTTCCTTGGATTTTACAAGACGGCTAGTACAAAATCAGTAGTATTGTTTAACATCGTTAAATAGATTTTCAAATGTCATGGATTGGATTTCGAGAAATTAAGGGGCCAGTGTTACGATGAAGCAGCCAATGTCGCAGGGAAAATTTTAGGTTTGCAAAGCCGTATTCGGGTCGAGCAACCGAGAGCTTTGTGGGTACATTGCCACCCTCATCAAGTCAATCTGAGTGTGCAAGATGGATTGCAAGAAGTCACTGCAGCCAATAATTTCATCGGCACCGTGAAAAACTTGATCAACTTCTTACGAGATTCTCCCAAAAGAGTTGCTGAGTTCCAAGTTATACAGCGTCTCTCGGCATCGGATTGGGAGAAGACTCAGGCCCTAAAAGCTTTCTGCCCCACAAGGTTTGCATCATGTTTTTCTCCCATTTGAACTCGAATTTTATGTAAATTTCGTGCATAATTCACTATTTCAGATGGGTGTTACGAGTTTGAATCATTGAAAAAACTACATACGAGAGCCAACTATACAGCAACGTTAAGCTACTTGGATTCACTGAGACAGGAATCAGATTTAGACAGCGTTTCCTCCAAGGCTCGAGGATTCCTTAAAGAGATGGAGTCATTTGAATTTTATTTCCTGCTAGTCACAATCATTCAGATCTTCAAAAGGATTGAAATATTGAACACGGAGCTCCAGAAGCCGGATCGATGTGCCATGGATGGGCAGCGGAACGTTGAGGAGGTTGTGTGTAGTCTGGAGAGTGCAAGAGATTCAAAATATGAATTCATATGGGAGACAGCGACGTCTGAAGCAGACAGTCTTCAGCTTGAGAAACCTACACTCCCTCGATAACGAAGCCGTCTCATGCGATATGAAACATCATTAGAGGCTCACGTATTCAAAACCCCTAAAGAGTATTACAAGAAAATATACTTGGAAATTTTTGACCGCGTTGTCAATTCATTGAAGAATAGATTTGATTCTGAAACGAGGACATTTCTGAATGAGTGTCAGGCCTTTGTGACTGGGAAAGAAGCTGATGTTGAGAGGATTTTTGACTTCTATGGGACCGATTTCGATAAACAGCGTCTCCTTGATGGTAGGAATGAATTTCACAAAACAACTGCTAGACACAATCACCCCATCGATTCGCTTAAGAACGTGGGTGCATTCCTGAAGGAGAATAACTGGGTGAAAGGCCTCGCCCCACAATCCTATCGCTTCATTCAACTCCTTATGACGATCCCGAACTCTACATGCACAAACGAGCGCAGCTTATCGACTTTGAGATATCTTAAAAATTACATGCGCTCCACCATGGAACAGGACAGGCTGAACAGTCGTGTAACATTATATGTACATAATGAGCAAGCTGAAAAATTAGACATTGATAGCATCCTAACTGATTTTATTGTAAAGAACAATAAACGTACTGCCACATTCGCAATCTAAAAAGAGCTACTCATTTCTTTCCATCCTGGGGGAGGGGAAGTGAAATCCCCTCAGACCACACACCGACAAATGCGCTTCCGCCGACCCTGACGGACGGTATGGAAAGTGAGAAAGGTATGGAGATGGACGGCAAGACTGGTGTGAGAGATCTCAATGGTACGAATGGTCAGGATGGTATGAAGACAAGTAGGGACAAGGTTGAGGGTCCAAAAACCAACAACACTAAAGCAACAATTACGAGTTGTGTGTCTGCCAATGTCAAATTGATCAAACCTCAGTCTGTCCAAACTAAGGACAGCAATCACTCAGGGTCAGATAAGGTATGGGAAGCGGTTAGCACTCTCACAGATACTCTGAAAAGGACTTGTAAGGTAAATGCCGAAGTTACAAAACATATTATTAAGGCAGTTGAGACTTCACGGAAACATGAGGAAAAGATGATGGAATTAGAAAAAGAAAGACATTAGAAAAAAAAGCGATGAATGATCAACTGCCTCAGCTAAAAGATATAACCTCAAACTTGCTGCAAATCTATAAGGCTAATATTCAGAGTACCAGTGGAGAATCTGGAAACACAAACAATTTGAAGAACGAAGAAACTATCATTGAGATGGATGTAGAACGTCAGGGAAATAAGTCACAGGTTGGTCATGATCTGTATCCAGTAAAGATCCTACCCAAGATCTAGCAGAGGATATCAAGTTGGGTCTTTTGAATAAAAATACAGGGATTAAACTGTAACATCAGAGTTGCTAACCTGGCTGACAAAACGAACAGATGGTGCTTCTCATGTGGAGCTTATGACCATATTGCCCTGAACCGCCCTAATGATGGACAAAAGATTTGTTACAAATGCAACGGTCTTGGCCACAAAGCAAAGGAGTGTCCAACAATTCAAGGAACAAAACAAACTACAAGTGGCTTTAAGAACTTTGGAACAAGAAGCCACTATTCTCGGGATAGTATTAGTTGAGGTGGCATCCAGCGAAAGGCAGAAGGTAGAGGTCAAAGTGAGAATAAACGAGGGAGGTTTGATAACAACAGAGGATCTGGTCGAGGCAGAGGTAGATCGAGTCACCAAAAGTCCAGAACCTGGACTAGGTCGAACTCAGCGAGGAATGGAGACAAGGTCTCTGATAATGAAAACGGGAAGACTAATGGTAAGAGAATAAATTACATTCAAACAGATGAATTAGACATTTCTATGGAAGTCGATCATGATAAAATAAAAGCTGAAACTCTTTATGCTGATACGATGAACTTGATTAGGGGAAATTTGATATTAGAATTTCTAGCTGATTCAAGAGCTACTGAGCATTTGTCCAATTCGAAACTTATTTTTAAAACATTTAGTGAGGAAAGTGTAGGTGTAATTAGGTACGCTAATAAGGACAAATCTGCAGATCTGAAAACTGAGGGAATAGGAAATGTCGACATTGAAATGATGAATGGTAACAAATTAGAGATTGACTCGATGATTTTTGCGGAAGCTTTACAAGCTAATCTATTGTCTTTAAGGAGATTTGCTGAAATGGGTCTTGCAATATATTTAGATGACAGATTGATATTTTTGGTCCAATAACCAATGAGTCAATCTTCAGGGGTATATATAGGAGACCTTATTGGGTAATAGAACTGAAAATAAGGGGAGGTAACTCAGATAACGAAAAGTTAAGAAAAGGCATGACTAGAAGAATCACAGCGTACCTAGCTGATGGTGGGACAGGAGATGTTAGATATATTACACGAAGCGTTGCAGCCAAACAACAAATTGAATCGATCGAGGAAGAAGTAGGTAGTCAGAAAGAAGAAACAAACAGTAAGGAAATTGTGAAAGAAAAAGAAATTACAAAAAAAATTAAGGTGAACTCAGAGAAAATTTCAGACGAAAAAGGGAAAGTCACCGACAATAATTTGATCTATAAACATTCAAACTTCGATTATACAGTATCGGACAGATATTTTCATGATATTGACAAATTACAGGATGAAGAACCAACTGAAGAATTAAATTCATTCAAGAGTGAAGACAATAAATTTAAGAAAAACAATAGGGCAATGTTATGGCATGTACGGCTTGGTTATGCATCAGTTGCTTATCTCAAAGCTTTGCAATTAAAATACCCTGAGAACAAAAATTTAAGTGCAGCAATCTTCGATGATTCAATTTTGGATTGTGAGGTCTGTTTAGCTTCCAAATTTAATAAATTATCTTTCCCTGAAACGCGAACGAGAGCTACAGCTCCACTACAAATTATTCATTCTGATGTTATGGGACCAATATCTCCTGCCGCACATCCTAAAGATTACAAATTCATATCTGTATTTATTGACGACAAAACCAGATTTGCTATGGCTTACCCAATGAAGGCTAAAAGCGTAACAGGTCACTGCCTTGAAAATTTTATCAGAAGTGCGAGAAATTTGTTAGGTCACGACGCGAAGGTATGTTATTTGAGGTCTGATCAGGGAACACAGTTCACAGGAGAGTATACCATTGATGTTCTGAACAAATTAGGAGGATACAGAAAAAGGTTAGAACGTATATGTTTGATGCTAAAATCCCTGAGTATATGTGGGATCTGGCACTATCCTCAGCAGTGTATGCTTACAACAGAACTCTCCATAAATCAAATCAAATGAAAACACCATTAGAAGCATTTGCTCCAAACCATAACGTCAATATCAATCAAATTAAAAGGTTCGGGTGCGTAGCTTATATGAAAGTTCAAAGAAGGACAGGACCAAAATTCGTACCTGAAGGTGTGAGAGTAATTCTCATTGGATGCACTCCTACAGGGTATCAGTTTCTGAAACCATCAAATGGTAAATATTATGAAAGCAGGAATGTTAGGTTCAATGAGAAGGTTGTATATAGCGATATATTTAATAAGAATCAAATTAAAAATTTTCCATTGCCCCAGGAAATAATTAATCCAAGTGAATGGTTCATCAAATTTGCTGAAAATGATGATACATCTGAAGTAACATTAAAATCGGAGGGAGAGAGTAAGCGAAAAATGGGAAGACCTAGAAAAGAGACAATAAAGTCCAAAGAAGGTGTGATGACAAGTGCAGATGAAGGTCAAATGAAGTTGACAACCCCAAATCCTCCATTAATCGAAGAAAAATTAAATTCAGGAATCTTTATGGCAAGTGTTACAGAAGAAAATGAGGGTAAACTAGATGAATTGAATGATGAAATCCATGATGCATTGTTAGCAGCCATCAATTCAGATCTATTGAACTTCAATGAAGCAATGAGATGTAAAGATAAAGAAAATTGGAAAAAGGCAATTGTTGAAGAACTAAATTCTATGGAAAAGAATAAGGTTTGGATGTTAGTTAAAAGACCAATAAGAATGAAGAATGGTAAGAAAGTCAACATCATTGACTAGAAATGGGTGTTTGAAAGAAAGACGGAAGGAAATGGGAAGTTCAGATGGAAAGCACGATTAGTGACTCGTGGCTTTAAAGATACTAATGTTTATGAATTAAGGGAGGCATATGCTCCTGTATCAAGAATTCCATTGGTAAGGGCAGTCATTGCTATTATCAACAAATATGATCTTGAGATGTGCCGATTAGATGTCAAAACGGCATTCCTTAATGGTGAGATAGATGAAGAAATCTATATGGAGATTCCAGAAGGAACTTTTCATACATTTAATGAGAGAAGAGAAATGGTATGTAAAATGAAAAGGGCTCTCTATGGACTAAAAATCAGTCCAAAGAGATGGAATATGAAGTTTACAGAGGTAGCATTGAGTCTAGGATTGACGAACTCAGATCTGGAAACATGTCTATTCACATGGAGAGAAGGTGATAGACTTTTGATCCTTCTACTCTATGTAGATGATATCTTGTTGACTAGTAATGATAAAAAAAAACTAGAAGAAGGTAAACTGAAGTTGAGTTCAGAGTTTGAAATGACCATTATAAGTGAGCCAAAAGAATTTCTAAACATTTCCATTCGACGAGACAGGGAGAATGGATTCATAAGGTTGTCACAAGAAAAATATGTTGATAAGATCTTGAGTAAGTTTGGATTTGAAGATTGTCATGCTCAAAGGACTCCAATGCTCACTACACAGGCTTCCAATCATGAAAGAAAATCGAGAGAATCCGATATCGATGGAGAGTTGATTAGGAATGATAGAGTTAAAATAGATTTTCCATACAGAGAAGTGGTAGGCAGTCTCTTATACTTGGCAAGTACAACGAGACCTGATATAGCCTATACAGTCAATGTTTTCAGTAGACATCAGATAGATCCTACAGATGAGGTTTGGCTAATGGTGGGAAGAGTATTGAGATACTTGACAGGTACGAAATCACTAGGTCTCAAATACTCTAGAAAATATGATATCATTGAAGGTTATTCAGACGCTAGTTTTGCGGATTGCAAAAATTGCCTGACAACTTGTGGTTATGTCATTAAATTGTTCGGTGATTCAATCTCTTGGAGAACTCATAAACAATCTTATGTAGCTCTGTCAACTTGTCAAGCAGAATATGTAGCAATGAGCGAGACAAGTCAAGAAATGCTCTCAATCTACAATTCTTTGAAACTGATTGTGGTAGAACCTCCATTGCCTATGACTTTATCGTACGACAATAAAGCGGCAACAATCAGTGCAGAAACTAATGGTGGGAATAGACTGAGACACATCATTGATGTCAAGGCACATCATATAAAGGAGTGTGTGAAACTGAATTTGTTAAAAGTAAACTGGATATCATCCGGAGATCAGATGGCGGATGTGTTCACTAAACCGCTAGCTTTTGATCTGCATAAACGACAAGTAGATGAAATCATGAATGCAAATATCTAATCAATTTCTTTGTATGTTAATCTAGATCACAAATAGTCCAAATGAGAGAGTGAGATGTGTTTTGAAAAAAAAAACTCCATAGAGAACAACTGAAGCAATCGGGAGGGAGTGTTGGAGTATAGCAACTGCTCCCAGTTTTCTACTTGTGTTCTATATAAATATGTTACTTCTGCTGTTGAGTATAGATGACGCGCATGCGTCAGTCGCCTAGTTACCGTGATTGTGCGACGCACTTCACTTCGATGCACGCCACGGTGCGAGACACGAGTGTATTAATATCTTTCTAAATATAGTTCTTTATTAAAACCAGCAATTGTTTTATTTACTCAACATCCTGAAGATCCCTAAATATCTAACACATAGAGAGGATTATTTAAATATGAATCAAGTGAAAATGATCTTACCTGAAGAGAGCAATAAAATGCTGTGCTTCAAAAACTTCAAATACGCAGAAGCTGTACCCTTCGTTGTGTATGCTGATCTCGAGTGCATTATCGATTCATTGAACGATGATCAACATATCCCTCATAGCATTGCGTTTTATATGAAATATACTTCCGATGATTCATTATCAAAACTGAAAATGCAACGTGGTCCGAATTGTATTGAGTGGTTTGTTTGAGAACTCAAGTTACTCGCGAAAAAAGTTCATTCATATTTGAAAAGTAATGTTAAGATGCAAGACTTATCAGCCAGCGAATTACAAGACTTAAATTCATCAACAACTTGTCACATTTGCCAGAAACCCCTCACAAAAGATGAGTAAGTGCGTGATCATTGTCATTTAACGGGTAAATATCGAGGTCCAGCTCATAATTCTTGCAATCTTCGCTATCAAGAATCCCATACAATTCCCATAGTTTTTCACAATCTCTCAGGATATGATTCACATTTTTTTATTCAAACATTAGTTAATTCATATGAGGGCGTAAACGTATCTTACTAATTAATAAAGAGCATTATATTTTTCCTTTACAAAATATATCGAATGCACATGTATGAATTTACGTTTTATTGATTCATTCTGGTTCATGGCTAGTAGTCTCGATAAGTTAACGAGTTATTTAGATGATGATAGTAAGGCAATTCTTCGAAAATTTTATCCAGATAATGCTCAATTCAAATTATTGTCAAGGAAAGGAATATTCCCTTACGAATACATTGATAAATGGGAGAGATTATATGAAAAACAGTTACCCTCAAAAGATCAGTTTTATTCTAAATTATCTGACGAACATGTATCCGATGGAAATTATCAACATGCACTCGATGTTTGGAATCAATTTAACATAGAAACATTGGGGGAATATTCCGATTTGTATTTAAAAACTGATGTTTTATTATTAGCCGATATTTTTGAAAATTGGATATATCCTAGAGGTTGATCTTGAATATCCAGATGAATTACATGAATTGCATAATTCCCCCATTGTGTCCAGAGCATTTTATCCCACCAGGCAGTAAACATACTAAATTAGCGACAACTCTCTACCCCAAAGAAAAATATGTAGTACACTATAGGAACTTGAAACAGTACGTCGCGCTCGGTATGAAAATGAAGAAAATTCACCGGATATTGAAATTTGTTCAGAGCCCATGGTTGAAACCTTACATTGATCTTAATACTTCAAAGCGGCAATAATCAAAAAATGAATTTGAGAAAAACTTTTTCAAGCTTATGAATAATGCCGTATTCGGGAAAACTATGGAAAACGTTAGAAAACAAAAGGATGTGCGAATTGTTACAAAATGAGAAGGTCGGTATGGAGCAAAAGCTTTAATAGCAAAACCAAATTTCCACAGTTGTGTAGTTTTCGATAATGATGATATGGTGATAATTGAGATGAATGGAATAGCTGTTCGCTTCCAGAAACCAATTTACATTGGTTTCACAATTCTAGGTGTATCAAAAACTTTTGTATATGATTTTAATTATAATTATAGCAAATCGAAATTCAGAAATTCAGCGAAATTAATGTATACTGATACAGACAGCTTGTTATAGCACTTCAAAGTTGGAAACATTTATGAAAGTATTCAGCAAGATATTCATATGTTTGATACATCAGATTATCCGCAAAATAATGTCTATGGAATTCGCTAAGCAAACAAGAAAGTCTTGGGATTAATGAAAGATGAAAATAATGGGAAAATCATGTCTGAATTTGTTGGATTACGAGCGAAAACCTATGCGTTCAAACTATTCGAAAACGATGAAGAAAAAAAGAAACGTAAAGGAATCAAAGTATCAATGCTTCGAAAAATAACATTCGATGATAATAAGAATTGTCTATTTGATAAAGAAGAGATCTTAAGACCTCAATATTTAATAAAAAGTAGGAAACATCAGGTGCGTACAGTTCTACAACGGAAATTAGCATTAAGTTGGGAAGATGATAAACGCATCACCCTATATCGTATTACAGATACAATACCGTGGGGGTACCTTCGTAAGGATTAATTTGATAGAATTCTGTTTATCAGTAATGTTTTAGATTTTTTTTTAGATTAGATGTTTATTGTTTAGAAAATTAAACAAATTGATTACATGGAAAATAACAAATGTACACTAGAAGGAGCAAAGTAAACCACAGCAAGAGATGAAGTGAAAAATAAAGAAAAGAGGCTAGAGAGTAAGCAAGTGAGTTGAAGAGATTATAAGACAGACAGATGGCCAACTGAATTAGGATGATACTTCAAGATCACGCATCCATCTCCGCAGTTCTCGCTTAAAGGAAGCGAATGAGGGCATCTCCCTGATCTGGGTAGGGATGCTGTTCCAGATCTCAGGACCAGCAACAGCGACGGCAGCTCTGAATGTGTCAGTCCGGAAGTTGGGGATAACCAAGGCCTGCTGAGTAAGGGCATGGCAGCGAGGCCTAGCAGAGGAGTATAATTGCAAAGAGTTCAGCGAGGTATGCAAGGTTTCCAGTGCGCAGTACTTGGTACATGATGGACGCAATCGTGGATGCCCTGTAGCCTGAGATCGTCAGGCGGCCAAGATCCCGCCTGGCAGCAGAAATGGTCGCATCACGAGACAGCCCCGTGACGAAACGTATGACATGATTGATCAGACACTGAAGCTGAAGATTCAGCACCACACGCACCCCTTGCAACACAGCCAAACAGTAGAAGATATGAGGAAATATGAGAGCATTGACCAGCAATTTGCGCAACAGCACATCAGTATATTTCCGCAGGCTACATAGCTGATAGAATGCTGAATTGATCTTGGCAGTGACCTGCTGGATATGGCTGCTGAAGGTGAGTTTGCTGTCAAGGAAGACCCCCAGATTCCTCACATTGCTAACAAACTGAATGGCAGCACCAGCACAGCCCGGAGGAGGCCAAGAAGAGACATCAATGGAATTGATGTAGCGTCGAGCTCCCAACATGATTGCCTTAGTCTTGCTGACATTGAGTTGCAGAGGATTTGTAACAGCTCAATCCTGGATCCTGGAGATGTTGGCATTGAGACGCTGAATGCTGGATTGGAGATCAGTTGGGTCACAGCCAATGTAGATCTGGAGATCATCGGCATAAAGAAGATGTCGAGCTTCATGTATGCAGCGGCCGATGTCATTGATGAAGAGTGAGAACAGTGGAGGACCAAGGATGAATCCCTGGGGTACTCCAGCATTAGTCTTGAGAAAAGAGGTAGCTCAGAGAGAGCTCATGATCACCTTTAACCGCTTGGGATCGTCCAGTGAGATAAGAACGAAACCACGCGACAGCACCAGCAGACAGCCCAAGATCCGTCAACTTGCTCAGCAGGAGGGAGTGAGAGACTGTATCAAATGCTTTAGAGAAGTCGAAGAGAACCAAGATAGTGATTTATGTTAAATGACTGTAAATGGAAAAGGAAGAAATAATAAAAAAGAAAAAAACAATTTTTAGATTTTGTGTCTAATAAGTAAATTTTATTAGATTCCTTTTAATGATAATTATACATCAGCTTCATCGATCCAACTATTGTGAGAATCATCAAAACCAACCGCTTCACAAACAATTTATTCTAACGTTTTTTTATAATTTTTTCAATGAGATAAATATCATAATATTTGACTTTTGATAATTCTTCTTCATAGAAACTTCCTTTGATTGGTTTATCCTGATAATCGATCAATTTAGAAGGAACTGCATCAGTATTTCTTATGTGACTGATTTGGAAAATTTCAGTTGTCCAATTGGGAGTATAGCCTTTTTCGAATACATGTTTGTATTTACTGATTCTCACTTTGTCACTGATTCTGAATTTGATTTTCTTAGTTCTATTGACTTGAAATTTATTATAAATTCAGTGGCGAAGGAAACGTTCATTCCTGGTATGTACATCCTTTGGTTTCATACGAATCGTTCGATGTTTTATATCATTATATGATAACAATATTTCTGGTAGTATATCAATCCATCCGTATGATTCTTGGAGAGAAAATTTTTTTTACATTCTTTCTTTCAATGTACGATTGAAACGCTCATAAATCGATGCTTTCAAATTACTATACGTTGAATACATTTTTATATTGAATTTTTGCATTAGATTCTTGAATTCTTTGTTATAAAATTCTTTCCCTTGATCCACATGTAAATTCTGAGGTACACGTCCTTGCTTGAGCACAGATTCCATGGCTTTTGTTACATCTGACCCACTTTTAGTTTTTGTTGGTACTGCCCAGGTATATTTAGAGAAGATGTCGATGATTGTTAGAAGAAATTTATTTCCATTGTTCTCCTTGGCATATGTTTACATGTCAACAAGATCAGCTTCCCAGGTTTTATTTAGACCACGTATATCAACATGATGCCTGACATAATTCCTACGTGCTGATCTGCGGAGTTCTTCAACCACTGCTTCTTTCTCTTTATTCAATTTTCCTCTTCCTTTTCTCTGAATTTTTGGTTTCATGTTGATGATTGGTTTCTCCTCGAGGAATTTTGGAATTTCGCGTGAGACGTTTCACTTCTTTCTGAATGTCTACTACTTCTTTTTGTGTATCTATATTATTATCTTCAATCAATACATCAGAGAGATCTTCAGCTGAACTCTCCCGGTTACCAGCTGGTACTTGAATGACTTCCCAGTTCTTCGTTATGAGTTTCTGTAGTGTCTCCATGTGCCATCTTAGAATCTTTAGAGAAATTTCATCATTATCTGCAACTGCATCGGCGATATTGCATAATCGTTTGTTTTTCATATCAAATTGTCCATCGGGTGTGAGTTTAAATCCTTTACCAGGTGGTCCTCAAAGATTTCGAGTACTCAATCCAGCACCTCTCAGGTGTCGTCCGAACACATCAACACTCATCTTGATACTAATCACTCAGCGTTGTGCAACACTCTTAATATATTAATCCAGCTACCCGTAATTCTTCAATGATGGAAATGATTTCATTATTATGATTATTATCGCCAGCAAATTGAGATGCATATAACAATCGAAGGCGATCCGCTAACGCATTCGGATCATCCCAGTATACGTAATCTCTATGACGCTTCTTCCTAGCGATCATTTGGTTGGGTAACCTTTCCCTGTGGGAGATTTCATGATAAATTTTGTAATCCTTCCTCTATTCTTTTGTCATAAACCCTTGGCTGGATTGTAATAAACCATATCAAGATGAGAACATTTAACAATTTTTGTGTATGACTTCTTGTCATTATCTGTAATGATCTCTTCATTAGGTTTGTGACGAAATTCCAGGCGATTTCGTCACCTGCGGAACTCCAGGGTATTTATGTATAGAAAGGAAGAGCGAGGGAGCGAGAGAAAGAGTAAAAATTTATAAACCGTTACCTTTTCTTCGCGATAAAAAGCTATACGGAAAATTAGAGCTACCTGCTACCTTAACTCTACTTCAGAGCTACCTTAAGTTCGGAGAACTCCTTAAATTGGTTACCTATCGCGTGAATCGATCCCCGAAATTTTTAGGATAATATTCATTAAATAACTTCATTAGATAAATCAGGTATTTTGCAGATATTTCTTTTTTTTTGAGTCCGTTTTGTTGAGTTAAAGTTTAGTAATTTTGAGATTTCCCTGCGTAAATTCGGTTAAGGATCAGGATATCACCGTCGAATATTTGGCCAAGATAATGTGCTACCCAGCGTCTCCTGTAACCCTTTTTGGTTTGTTGATAGAGTGAGCACATAGGTCGAGTTGAAATGCTTGCGCTCCCTTGAGCGAGAGTGTTAGGACTTTCAGTTGGAAGGTCGTGGAGACGATTGCCCAATCGTCGAAACGGATCACCGTTGAGCTTTTAGTTTAGTCAAGTTTGCGTTTGAGTTTTCGTTGGTAAAGTCCTAATTCTTCGCCGGAGAGTGCCCTCTGTAGATAAGCTACCTTATTTCGGTCGTAGATGGAGTGAAGACCCGCTCAGCCATCTCAATTTCACGTTGAGTTCAAGTCATTACAGTTTTGTTAAGTTGAAATAAATAGAATCAATTATATGAAAATTCAAATTTAAACCTTTAAATATTTCGCGCNTTCGCCGGAGAGTGCCCTCTGTAGATAAGCTACCTTATTTCGGTCGTAGATGGAGTGAAGACCCGCTCAGCCATCTCAATTTCGCGTTGAGTTCAAGTCATTACAGTTTTGTTAAGTTGAAATA
>NW_021680751.1:118427-165811 GCF_001412515.2 Diachasma alloeum
GTAACCCTTTTTGGTTTGTTGATAGAGTGAGCACATAGGTCGAGTTGAAATGCTTGCGCTCCCTTGAGCGAGAGTGTTAGGACTTTCAGTTGGAAGGTCGTGGAGACGATTGCCCAATCGTCGAAACGGATCACCGTTGAGCTTTTAGTTTAGTCAAGTTTGCGTTTGAGTTTTCGTTGGTAAAGTCCTAATTCTTCGCCGGAGAGTGCCCTCTGTAGATAAGCTACCTTATTTCGGTCGTAGATGGAGTGAAGACCCGCTCAGCCATCTCAATTTCACGTTGAGTTCAAGTCATTACAGTTTTGTTAAGTTGAAATAAATAGAATCAATTATATGAAAATTCAAATTTAAACCTTTAAATATTTCGCGCTCAATTACCCCGGGAATCGATAGTTCGCGTCTCCAACACTCGAGTCAGCACCGTACGGGGCTAATCTCCCCCAAACTCCCCACCACTATGCAACAGGCCCGAGCGGACACATGCGAGAGTCGCCATTACAGTATCCACCCGGACGACCAAGAGTGAGGTACGAGTCGATTTAGCTCCGTGAACAAGTTCTCTTTCGAGGTAATTATCGAGGCCCCGTGACGAAAATTCCGTCGAATTCAACGCTCCAGACCATGGTAAGTACCCGTGTACTTATTTCGGGGTGATTAACAGTGAATAAGTGCGGTTTTCCGGTAAAGCGGTTGGACCACGCGGAATGGCGTCGCTACGTCTCGGAATGACGCCAACACCGATACTCATGGTTTGAAGGGTATAAAACCCTTTAAATAAACACAAATGCTCCCTGGAAGCTACCTGAAATTATTTAAATGATAATTACGCTACCTGAATAAATTGATATAGTAATAATGCTACCTACCGTAACTTTTGGGTTAAAATTCATGCTTTATGCGTCTCGCTACGGCGATTGATGCCACTCGCTACCTATTTCACTGCTACCTTTTTTTTTGCTTGTTACCTGTTCTCGCTCTCTTTACGTAATTATCCTATGCTACCTATTTCTTTATATTTCTCCGACTCCCAAGAATTCTGGAGAAAAAAATTAGGCTACCTGAATTGCTCTTAAGCTACCTTTTACGCGTTTTAATGCTCTCTAGCGTTCGTTGAATTTTGGATTCCGGTTGGGCATGGAGACGCTAGCTTTTTAGTTATCTTTACTTTTATGGTTGGAATCCAGAACAATAAAATTATCTAAGCTCTCTTGCGTTAATGAATAAGCTTCCTATTATCGTAGAAATCATTTGAGACCGTAAGCTACCTATTTTCATGGAGAAAACCTCCATTTCCGGATTAGAAATGCTCCCTTCCGGTAAACCAGCCACGTGTCTGATTCAAGCTGCCTAGCTCATTTTGCTACCTTTTCGGTGGATGAGATCCCCAAGTTTTAATGCATTAGAAATGGCGTAAGAATTAAGACAGCCATTACGAAGATGCTCCAGAATTTGAAATTCGATTAATTACCGTCGAAAATAAGAAANTCTGATTCAAGCTGCCTAGCTCATTTTGCTACCTTTTCGGTGGATGAGATCCCCAAGTTTTAATGCATTAGAAATGGCGTAAGAATTAAGACAGCCATTACGAAGATGCTCCAGAATTTGAAATTCGATTAATTACCGTCGAAAATAAGAAAAATTAGTACATTCTCGTGAGCTCTCTCTTTATTCCGCGTAACTACCTCATCCATTCTCTCTCGCGCGTACGCTACCTTCCTATAGTCTCTCTCTCTCTCTCAGATTCGTGTTCCCCTCGTGGACAATACCTTTGCTTCTCTCTATTAGCTTTGGATTGGGATCGCTTTCTTTTTCATACTTAAAATTATTATTCACATATTTTCGAGTCTTCTAAATTTTAAAGGACCTTTTTTAGAATAATTGGGATTATTTCGAGTCACATCCATGTAATGTTGTATTTACAAGAGTTTACGATTTTGTACTAATCTCGGCAATAGCGAAACACGTCAGTACAATTATGTTTATCATTCAATATCAACCTTACCTATCCCGTTTAGAATTTAAGACATTGGTTTATTGGTTTCTTGATCGATGATTGGCTTTTTCAATTGATGTTCTCGTCCACGAATGCACCCCTCTCCCACGACACGCACACTGAGCAGCCGAGTAAATCCCGTACCCTCGTAATCCACATTTCTGCGTATGGTTTGTGATATGTTTCTTGTCGTTATTGGATTTTTGGAGACAATCAGTATTTAGTTCTAAGAAAATACGGTTCCGTTTGCGGTTTGTCGATTCCGCGCTGCTAAAAGTCGGCTGGCGCCCTAAATACACGAAGTAAGGATTGGATGAGCTGCTGATTGTTCCTGGATTCCAGTTTTAGCGTTTTGGTTTGTGGCGTTTCAGACTTGTCGGATTACGAGAACGAAGGTAATGATTTAGCCGTGTGAGGATAATCGAGAATTTTGGGTTACGGTTTATTGAGTATTTGTTGAGACTACGGAAAAATCAGTACAGGTTCTAATTTGAAGAGCAATTCAAGAAGTCCTGGAGATTGTTGATATTCTTTCTCATCAATCTGTATTTTTCTCCCTTCGAATTCAATAGGGGTGTTACCAATAACCCTTCTATTTTTTAATATGCGAACCCCAACTTGAGGTTCCAATTCTTTTTTACCATTCGCGGTGGTGAGTAATTGAAAATACGATTCTGCTAAATTGTTTCCATAATTTCCCTCTATTGAATTGTCTCAATCTTTATCGTCTGTTGAATTTTCTTCATCCTTATCCTTAATGATAGAATGGTATTGCTCATTATCACCATCACTCTCGGTGCTTTTAGATACAAGAAGGTATGATGTTGAATCTCCTGTGTTGGGTAATGGCTCATAACTATTTACTCCCTCCACTTCATCAGAAGAGGGCGGTTTCAATCGTTTGATCTGATGGTTCGTTTCACGATTATCCAGTTTTATTTTCTTTGGTTTTCGTGAAAGAAGTATTTTTTCAGAATCAGCGGTTTCTTCTACAAGTTTCTGCAATGGTGTAACTATTGGCTTGAATACTTCATTAAGAGCTTTCTCAGTATCATCTTTTTCCACTTTTGTCAGTTTATGCTTTCTCCGAATCGCTTCACTTGCTTCAGTGATTTGCTGTAGCGCATGCTTTCCTTTGCCCAGGTTACAACTTGAAATGTTGAAGTTCTAAATGTAACTATTGTAAAAATCACTCGAATCACATATTTATGACACATTCGAAGCCTCTTCGATAACGTCCATCACCTAGTTCTCTATCTTTATCAATGACTAGAAAACTATATTTATCAATATTACAACAGGATCAGCGAATACTTTTGTAAATCATCCTGCTTGAATAAAATCAATAAATTCGGATTATCACGTACAAGATGTTTTGGAATATTCGTATAAATTTCACAAAGTTAGTTTTTGCATCTTCAGGTCTTATCACTTCTTCATGTTCATTGTAAGGAAAATATACAATTGTCTTGGTTAATTCTAAAACTTTCCTTAGAAACTCATATTTCGGTTGATTCAAGGATTTTGAGTACACATAAACATTCTCAAATCTCAAGCCATTGGGATGTGTAATGAGAGTCAATAATGCATTAGACTTCCCACAATTTGAAGGCCCACAAAAGATGGCCCGCACTGTATTGGGTAATAATTTATCATGACGTTTTTCTTTCATTGTTCCATTATCATTCTTAATAATTTCATAAAAATTCAAAATTGGTAATTTTACTTCCTGTTCCATGAATTTCATTTTCAAGGAGTATTACTCATGACTTCAACGGTTGAACCGAGATGAAAAGGTATAAATAGTGGGTATTTACACTTGTCATCATCATTCGAGTGGAAACTATGAAAGTGAACGAACGTAAGAAAAATGGTAAAGTATTAATCAATAGAATTATCAACAAATTGCCAATTGAACTTCATATTCCTGGTTATCAATACTGTGGACCAGGCACAAAGTTATCACAAAGGTTAATTCGCGATGATCCTGGTATTAATCCTCTACATAAAGCTTGTAAAGAGCAGATATCGCATACTAGAAGAATCGTGAAAACCTTCCAGCTAGACACGAAGCTGATAAAATATTAGAAAATCGAGCGTGGGCCCGTGTGTTATCAAAAGACACAGGTTTTGATGAGAAAGCTGCTGCTTGGACAGTAGCCAATACTATGAAATCTAAAACGAAGTTTGGACTTGGATTGAAGAAGAGGGGGGGGGGGGAACAAAAAAAGTGTGGAAAAAGTCTTATGAAACGAAAGAAGACATGTGGTCGTGGTGTCAGTCGGAAGAAAGTGTCTCTGAAATAGATAATTCGGACAGCAAAACAGATGATGCGTCCGGGGGATGCAGTGAAATTGGCTCTTCAAAGAGCGCGGGATGCTGTCCGAAAAGCTGGAGGAAAGCGTTTCATAAAATTTCCAAGAATATTACCAGTTCCCCGAAAAATTGGTGGAATCTTACCATTCTTGATTCCATTATTTGCTGGTTTAAGTGCCACGGGAGCTTTAGCTGGAGGCTCCGCAGGAATCGCAAAAGCAGTCAATGATGCAAACGCAGCGAAATGTTACCTTGAAGAGAGTAAACGTCACAATCAAACAATGGAATCAATTGCAATGGGCAATGGATTGTATTTGGAACCCTATAAAACAGGATTAGGCCTTCATTTGAAGCCAAAAAGTGATAAAGCTACCACACCGAGCTTTTTCCAAGAATTGAGATCGATTCAACAATGGCTCAGTTTCTTTTGCATAATAAGAGTCTTGGAAGTTCACAAACATATTCTACAAGGTAGAATATTGATTATGATCAATGTCGAGATTCTCTGATCTGACAGAAGGCATGTGACCGTTACTTTTTGCGTTATTAGTCCTTTTTTTTATTTCTACCGATTCCATTCGTAGTAAGCTTCCGACTGGATCCATAGCAATTCCCTGTCTCTGTGACAGGTATATAACCGTAACTGCATGCTACGGGATGTCTACAGGAAGATATTCTACCTTTTAATGAAATAGATTTGTACGCCAGGTTGAATATCTCCGCCACTGCTCGGCCGATTGCGCCTATCCAAAATACCAATCTTCAATATTGTAAGAGCTATAGTCACACCAAATTTCAACTTACTATTTTCATTTTTTCTCAAAATATCGTGCGTACAAGAATGAAAAAATTTAAAAAACGAAAAAACGGGAATATCCCTGATTTTTTGTATGGACGGGTTTACATATTTTGATTAAGCTAGATGGTGGCCACCGAGATAAGTATTTTGAAAAAAGAAAAAGGAAATCTGTCCAGTAGTTCATGAGAAATTTGAAGAAATATATTTAAACAACAGGTTGAATAACTCCACTACTAATGGGAAGTGATCAGAATCACATCGCTCCCCTATGTCCAACCTCACTATTTCCCTTCTTACCTCCTCCCCCGTGATTGCATAATCAATTACCGACCTTACCCCTGCCCTCTCGAATGTAAACTCTCCTTTCTCATCACCTTCACAATTTCCATTCAGGATCCCCCATCCCATCTCCTCCAGCAGCCTTACTAACGACTTACCCTCTCTGCATGCTTTTCTGTCGTCCATTGAATTTCTTTTACCGCCCCCCTGCCCCGCCTCCGCATCGCCAAAACTTCCTTCCTTCCCTGTTTTCATATTAAAATCCCCTCCAATGATCGTCAGCTCCTCCGATTCCTCCTCCATTACCGCTTCCATTAACTCTAGCTTCCTTCCTGCGTCACGATTTACATACACGGCAATCAAATTCCACCTCCTTCCCCCCAAAATTATCTTTTCCGCCATCCACTCCTCCGTGCCCTGCTCCGCCATTTCAACCCCTCCCCATCCATTCTCACATAATTCCTTTTTAATCCCCAGCAACATACCTCCTATCCACCTTCCTTTTTTATTATCTCTTCTGCCCACCTGCACCTTCCACCTGAACCCCTCCGGCACTCTCGCCTTCACCCCCTCCCACCTTTTCCTGTCTAACTATGTCTCTATCAGGAACACCACGTCCCATTCTCTCAGCCTTTTCCAAAAATCCGGATCCTTGTTCTTCACTCCAGCCACGATCCAGAATGACACTTTCCTCCTCTGCCTTCCATTCCCCCTCTCCCCCCTTCTCCTGTTCCCCCAGCCACTTCTTTATGCTCTTAATTCCCCCGCCCCCTCTTTCTCCACCCCCCTGCCCATCCCTTACTCCTCTCATCGACCCGCGTGCACCCCTTTTATCCCTTTGCTGTTCTCCATTCGTTGGATTACGCCTCACATCCTGAACCCACGTTTCTCCATTCGTACTTTTCAACTTATTTTCCCGCTCATCCCACAGCCATAGTCCCTCTGCTATCCATACCCTGCCTCTTCCTACTCTCACCCGCCTGCCAACTTCTGCCTCTACGACCGCTATTCCCTCCAGCTCCCGCTGTATCCTTCTAGGGGGAGAGAGGGGAGAGGGAAATGAGAAAGGGGGAGGGTAAAAGTGATAAAAGTTGCGATGTGGGACAGGGGGAAGAGGAAGGAACTAAGAAGGAGGCTGGAAGAACAGGAATGGGATGTTAGAGGTACAGTGAATAATTTGATGGATAAAGTGAAAGCGAAGGTGAAACAAGTGAAGGAGGACATAGAAGGAGCCATGCGGAGAAAAAGGAAAGGATGGGGGGACTGGTGGGATGAAGAGTGTGAGGAACTGAAGTCGGAAGCAAGGAAGGCGCTGAGGAGAGCAAGGAAGGGGGTGGTGGATAGGGAGGAATATAGGGAGGAATATAGGGAGAGGAAAAGAGAGTATGCTAAGCTTTGTAAAGAGAAGAAGGCGGAGGAGCGAAGAAAATTCGAGAGAGAGGTGGAGGAAGCAGTGGACGCAGGTAAGGCGCGGGAGGTGATAAACAGGGAGAGAAAAGTGTAAAAAGGGATAAACGAGGACATTGGGTTGGAGGAGTGGAAGGGCTACTTTATGCAGCTGTTGGGTGGAGAAGAGGGGAAGGTAAAGGGGCAGGGGAGAAAAAGGATAATAGGCCAGGATGGGAAGGGGTTAACGCAGGGTGAAGTGGAGGAGGCCATAAGGAAATTGAAAGGAGGTAAAGCAGCGGGGGAGGATGGAATAGAAAATGAGATTTGGAAGGAAGGGGGGGAGAAGATAAGGGCAGTGGCATGGAGGATATGTGAGAAAGTATGGAAAGGAGAGGATTGGCCGGAGGATTGGAAAGAAGGTTTAGCTCCGATAGTGAAGAAGGGGGAGGGCAGGAAGGTGGGGGATTTCAGAGGGGTGACTCTGATGCATACGCTATATAAAGTGTATGCATCGGTGGTCACGGGGAGGCTGGAGAAGGAAGTAAAGAAGAAAAAGATAGTACCGGATAACCAGACGGGTTTTAGGGAGGGGATGGGGACGGTGGATAATATATACGTATTGAATTATCTGGTGGGCAAGCAACTGGCAAAGGAGGGAGGAAAATTGGTGGCTTTCTTCGTGGCTCTGACGGCAGCCTTCGACTCGGTGAATAGAGAAGTGCTGTGGGAAACGCTAGAGAGGAGGGCCGTGTCAGAAGGGTTGATAGAGAGAGTGAAGGAGATGTATGAAGAAACGGCAAGCAAGGTTAGGCTAGGGGAGAAGGTGTCGGATAGGTTTTGGACGGTGAGAGGGGTGAGGCAGGGGTGCCCTCTCAGTCCAATACTCTTCAACATCCTTCTGGCGGACCTGGAGGAGTTTCTGAGGTTTAGGTGGAGCGGAGGGGTCGGACTAAGAAATACGAAGGTATTCTCTCTGGCATATGCGGACGATATGGTGCTGCTAGCAGAGGATGAAGCAGGAATGAGGATCATGATGGGACAGATGGATGAGTACATAAGGGGGAAGGGCTTGATGATAAACGCTGAAAAGTCGAAGGTAATGGTGTTTAGGAAGAGAGCGAAGAGGATGGAGGATAGAGAGGTATGGAAATTAGGGGGGAAGAAGGTGGAGGAGGTAAGGGAGTTCTGCTATCTAGGACATTGGTTCAAAAACACGGGAGGGCAGGCGAGGCAGGTACAGGAAAGGGTCGCGAAGGCAGGGAAGGTGATGGAACCGGTATGGGGGATAGAGAAAAGGAGGTTTAAGAAAGATTGGAGGAGAAGAATTTGGCTTTTCGATGCTCTGGTCTGGTCGGTGATGAGTTATGGGGCGGAGATTTGGGGGTGAGAGGAATGGGATGCGGTAGAAATGATACAGGAAAGGTACCTTAAGTGGGTGTTGGGGCTAAGGAGAAGCACGCCGGGACATCTGGTGAGGGAGGAAGTGAAACGAGACAAATTGTTTAGCAGAGGAGTCAAGAGAGCGTGGAGATTCGAGGAGAAGCTGAGGGGAGGGAAAGGTAGTGAGCTGGCAAGAGCGTGTCTGGAAGAGATCGAGAGTAGAGAGGGGACAAGTAAGGGGTCAAGGTGGGAGGAAGGTAGGCGCAGGTTTAGAGAGGAAAGAGGTTTAGAGGCAAGAGGAGAGAAAAGGGCGGCTGGGAGAGAAGATAGAGAGGATTTTGGGAAGGTGGAAGAGGAAGAAAGAAGAAGGCTGGTGACGGAAAGGTGGGAGGGGATTGTGCAGTTTTCTGGAAATCCATGGTACCCGGGGGTAGCAGTGGAGGGTATCCCGAAATACTTGGAAAACCGCTGGGGAGAGGAAAGATGGAACGGGGTAGCAGGATTTAGGATAGGGGAAGGACTGAAAGGAGAGAAAAAGGGGGGAAGGGAAGAGATGAGAAAATGCAGGAGATGTGGGGCGCAGAGGGAGACATGGGGGCACGTCTTTGAAGAATGTATGGGTGAGGATGGTAGTGGGAGAGAAGTAGTGGAGAGAGTGAATGAGATTCTAGGGGCGGATGGGAGAGGAGAGAGATGGATGGTGGAATGGGAGAATTATGGAAAAGAAAAGGAAATAAGTGGGGAAAGGGAGAGAGATAGAGAGAATGTAAAGAGAGATTGAAGGTGCGCGTGTGTGTGTGTGTGTGTGAGTGTGTGTGTGGGGGGGAGAGGGGGGGCAACCGTACCGAACGTGGGGAAGGGAGGGAGTAGAGACGGAATGATCAGAGGCTGAAACAGAGACCGGAAGCGAGGGTCCCCCTCATGCTCCCCCTCAGTCTCGATCTCACGGAATCGTTTTTGCATTTAAGCTAAGTTACTGTATATAGGCATGTAAAAAAGTTGGATCATAAGTAGGTTTTTAAGCGTATGTAAACGGAAGTCATTGTAACCCTAAGGGAAATCAATAAAGTACAATGAATGAGGTTGAATAACTCAAGAACCACTCAACCAATTGCCCCCATTCACAATAATAACCTTTTAGGTTATAAAAGCTTGAAGCATACACAATTTCAACTCCCTATCTTCATTTTTTATAAAGTTATCGTGTAAAGGAAAATTTTCATAAAAAACGGAACAACCGCAATATCTTCAAATTTTGTCCGAACGAGTATATATATTTTGATTGATCTAGATAGAGGCCATCGAGACGTGTATTTGAAAAAAGAAATATTGAACTCGGTGGGGTAGATTTTGAGATATTGAAGATAAACGAAATTTTAAAAAATTATTATGTATCAGGAACTACTGGACCGATCGGGCTGAAACTGCGTACTAAAGTGGAGCTTAATCATAGCTACCATAAGCCAAAATTTCAGACTTTTATCGACAAATTTCACCGTATTTATGTTGAATTTCTTAAAAATTGATCACCAAAAACCCAAGTTATCACACACATACATACAGACATGACCCAAAAAACACAATTTCTTCACGTTTCTCAAACATTCTAGACCATTAGCCATCAAAATTAGAAAATCGAAAAATCGCTCAAATACAAGGCTTTCATTCGGAACCGAAAAGGGATAAATAAATGGTGAAAAAAATTTAGAAAAGGATAAGAATAATAGAAGAAAAAGACGAACATTACAAAAAAGCAAAAAACAAAAAATAAAAAAGTATTGAAAAAAAGATAAATAAATGATCGAAAAAGATTTCAAAAAAGATACGAAAAACAAAACGAGTATTTTGAAGAAAAAAAAATTGAAATCGGTTGAGTAGTTGATGAGATATACAAGAAAATATATTCAGATACAAACTTGAATACCTCCCAAACTAATTATCTGATTTAGCCAATTTTCAGTACCAAATATTTCAGTGCAGAGAGGAAACTTCATGCAAAATTTCAGGTGACTATATCGATTTTTTCGAAAATTAGTGTGCAAATATTCATTATACTTCGTGTCTCGCCCTTCGAGATTACGAAGGTAGTACCGCTACTTATGCCTATTGAACCACAAGTTTTAGAGCTAAAATGATAAAATTTTGAAGTCCCGCAGGTAACGCTAGTGGCACTGTCCTGCGGTCACTTTGGTCATTCGTTTTTCTTGTGCCGTACGAACCGCACGTTTTTTCGAGCTACACACGGGAATCTACGAAAAAAGGGAAGAATTCATCGTTTTTCATCAAATACGTACCAACATGGGTAAGCACAAGAGGTCACACAGCAAATCACGCAGCAGAGACAAGGAAAATGAGCATCTCAGATCGAAAATGAGGAGACTAGAACAGTTAATTCTAGATCACCTTCCGCCGCCCCAACCTCTCAATCCAATCGACGCCAGCATCAATACGCCAAACACCCAAAATGGCCCCCAAAACGGGGATTACATGCAAGGTAAGGGACAAATAATTTGAGGTTGATCTTGTACGAGAGACAAGGCAAAAACCAAGTGATTCACTGACTGAGTTTATACGAGAGATAAACCGAATGTCAAATAATGAATGGCTGAGCTTATCCGAGAGATAAGACAGAGCCAAAAAATTCTAATCTGTCCCATCAATGCCGAAAATCTCTTTACAGATCCTTTAACAACTCCAGTGAGAGATAAAACTGAGGACGAAATTGAAATCATCAAGGTGGTAGAAGCAGCAAGTCAACAAAATGATCAGGATTCCACTAATAAAAGTGATGATAAGGAGAAGGAAACTCCCTTAGAACTCGATGAATTACTACTACTAATAATCGGAGACGAGCCACCAGTCAGTGAGGAAAAACTCGTAATTCATTCGAGTATTACAAAACGTTGGGGGGCTTGGTTGAAAACACCAATGACAAAAGAGGTTAAAGATGAATTATACAAAAAATATCCGAGATCTGGATCATTTTCTTTGGAAGCTCCCGTTCTCAATGAGGAATTGACAGGCTGCTTGAAAGAAAATATTCTAAAAAGAGATAAATATGTTTGTATCACACAAAACTTAGTGGGCACAGCATTATCAGCTTTAGCTCCTGCTATCACTACTTTAGTCTCCTCTAAAATAAAAGAATCTAAAAAAGTTCTAAGTGAAGTTTGGGACGCTGCAAGAATTTTAGCAGAAATTCATCGTTGTCAGACAGTTGCTCGCAGAGTATGTGTCACACCAAGTCTATCAAAACCTATTGCAGAAGCATTAGAAAAGAGAGAGACAGACACATTCCTGTATGGAGAAATACTAGGTGACAAACTCCAGCACCTCAAACACTTGGACAAATTAGGACAGGAGCTTAAAATGCAACCACCTAAGCCATCCAAAGTTCAACTGATCCAGTCAAACTGGAGAGGCCCGTCGGTACCCCAGAAGCCGAATCCCCAGACGAGCTACAAAACAAAAGCTGCTCCAAGATCATCGGCATCAAAACCCCCAACGAAACAAACATCGTACCCAAGATCCAGCCACTTTCGTCAAAAGAGTCGCCAATCCAACCATCACTCCAGCCATCGCTCCTAAACTCATCACCTCCTCAGGTAATAAAAACAGCCGGTAGACTGACTCACTTCTACAAGTACTGGGAGGAAATCACGTCTAATGAGTTCGTCCTGTAGTGTGTTAAAGGATATAAAATATCTTTTAAATTACCACCCACACAAAGCTACATCCCCGAGTGTTCTCGGTCTATCAAAGAACAAAATATTATAACCTTGGAAATCTCAAGATTACTAGAGATAGGAGCCATTGAGCCATGAAATCCAGTAGACGAACAATTTATATTAAGTTATTGTCTACTTCCTAAACCTGAGGGCAATTCCAGATTTATTTTGAACCTAAAACAGTTGAATTATTTCATTCAAACTGACCATTTTAAACTAGAAGACATGAGATCAGCTTGTAAACTATTAGACAATGAGATGCACATGGGTACCATTAACCTCAAAGATGCATATTTTTTGGTACCAGTTCACAAGGAAAGTAGAAAATACCTTCGATTCATTTTTCAGAATCAAATGTATGAATTTACTTGTTTGCCATTTGGTCTTTCAACAAGTCCTTTTATTTTCACCAAACTGTTGAAACCGGTGGTTAATTACTTGAGAGTGAGAGGCTATTTATCAGTTATTTATCTTGATGACTTACTGTGTCTTGGTGAATCCTTAGAGGAGTGTCAAACACACTTACAACTAGCTTATGAACTATTTCAATCCTTGGGTCTAATTATTAATTGGAAAAAATAAAGCCTAGACCCAAAAACTTCTTGCAAATACCTTGGGTTTATAATAAACTCTACTCAAATGACCCTCGAACTTCCACTGAAAAAGAAATCAAATATTTTAGCCTTACTTCAATCTTTTGAAAAGAAAAAATACTGCAAAATTAGACAATTCGCTAACTTGATAGGAATTTTGATATCTGCCTGCCCCGGAATCGAATATGGACCCCTTTATTGTAAATCACTAGAAAGAGCGAAAGTAAAACCATTACAACTAGGGGGTATGAATTTTGAGAATAAAATGAAAATTCCAGAGTTTATAAGATCAGATTTAGAATGGTGGAAAGAAACTATCCCATCATCAAAAAGGTTAATTAGAAAATATAATTTTGTGAGAGAAATTTTCTCAGATGCATGTCTCACAGGCTGGGGTGCTTTCTCGGAAGGCTTAGGATCCAATGGCGAATGGAGTTTTGAGGAAAGATCATTAGATATCAATCACCTAGAACTCAAAGCTGCTCTTCTATCACTAAAATCTTTCGCTAACGATCTCAGGGATTGCGAGATATTACTAAGAGTAGACAATACAACGGCTTTAGCCTATATTAATAAGATGGGGGGCACAATGATTAGCAGTTTACACGAACTCGCCAGAGAATTCTGGAATTGGTGTGAGTATTGCAGACTCTGGGTTTTTGCAGCATACATAGCATCCAAAGACAACATTGAAGCGGATGCATTATCGAGAATAATTAATGAAGATACAGAATGGAACCTTGCAGATGATGCATTCCACGAAATTACCAAAGAATTTGGCTCTCCAGATATCGATTTGACGATTTGTTTGCCTCAAGGGCAAATACAAAATGTGAAAAATTTTGTGCCTGGGGTCGAGATCCAAAAGCCTTCGTTTCAGATGCATTTACAATTTCCTGGTCTGAACTCAGATTTTACGCCTTTCCACCTTTTGCCATAATTACTAAGGTTTTACAAAAAATAAGAAATGATAAGGCATCAGGTATCCTCGTAGTCCCTCTGTGGACACATCAGACATGGTTTCCACTCTTCCAGAAACTTGTTCAAGGCAACTGGTTACAATTTAACCCTAATCCTGATTTATTGGTATCCTGTTCTAGATCTCACCAATATCCGCTAACATCAAAACTTATCCTGGTTGCCGCCAAATTATCCGCGAGGCATTCCTAAGAAGAAAATCACCAGAAGAAGCCATCGACATCCAGATATCCTCTTTGGAGGAATCAACTCTGAAACAATATGACACTACACTGAAACAGTGGTGGAAATTCAATCAGGAAATGAATACAGATCCCCTCAACGTCTGTCCTGATCAAGTGTTGAGATTTTTATATACCAGATTGAATGAAGGAGTTAGACATGGGACGATCAACGCAGCTAGAGCAGCGTTAGCTCTAATTTCATCAGAGAAACTCTCAGACGATCCCCTGATCACCAGATTTATTAAAGGATGTGGTAAACAACTACCAAACCAATCTAAATATGACTCAACATGGGATGTGGATATATACTATACGAGTGTCTCGCCCGAGAGATTCCCACCCATTTATATTCCCTATAAAAATTAATAAAATTCATTAATTTTTATTCCCGTATTTTCCATCGACAATTTTTTGGAAAAGCTTTCAACAGAATGACCAAAGTGACCGCAGGACAGCGCCACTAGCGTTACCGGCGGGACTTCAAAATTTTATCATTTTAGCTCTAAAACTTGTGGTTCAATAAGCATAAGTAGCGGTACTACCTTCGTAATCTCTCGGGCGAGATACTCGTATAATATAGATCAGCCTTCGCCCGCCTTCGGCGGGCTCGGTTGATCGTTCCATTTTGAGGGAAAAGCCGAAATATAAGAATATCTCGGAAACTTTGCATGAACGGGCATATCCATTTTAATTGTTTGAGATAGTGGAGATCAAGACGAATATTTTGAAAAAAAATGCAATCGGTTGAATAGTTTTCGAGATATTCAAGAAACTAGATTCAGATACAAATTTGAATATGTCCCAAACTAATAATCCGATTGAGCCCATTTTCATCACCAAATATTCTAGTGCAAAGAGAAAACTTCACGCCAAATTTCAAGTCAATATATCGAGTTTTCCGAAAGTGAGAGTGTTAACAGGAATTTTTAGCAAAAAACAGAAAAATTGAAAAATCTCGAAAACTTTGAATGAACTGGCATATATATTTTGATTGTTTGTTACAGGTGATATCAAAACGAGTATTCTGAAGAAAAAGTTGAAATCGGTTGAATAGTTTTCAAGATATTTGCGAAAAACGATTTAGAAACAAATGGCGATTTCTCGAAAATGGCTCGATCGATTAGGCTGAAATTGAGCACAGAGTTAATGGTCATTAACGCCTATAACCTGACAAAGTTTCAGATTTTTCGGAATCATTTTAGTCCTTTAATTCTCCAATTTTCTAAAAGTTGACCATCCGATGGACACCCGCACATACACACGGGGTGGTCAAACTTCATATTTTTACGTTTCAGACCATTTTGCATCGTTTCCAAGCAAAATTAAAAAATCGAAAAATAGAACGATTGCAATGCTTCCATTCGGAAGCAAAAAGAGATCGACATTGTCCTTACTTATTCCACTATTGAAATTGCACAATTGAATAATTTACATGATTTTTACATATTGGTCTTACCAAAAAAAAAGAAGAAAAAGATTTGCAACAATAACTATCACTCTTCTAACAAACCGGAAATAATAACTTGAATTGAAATATGTAGTCCCGAAAATAATACATAATCGATTAACTCGGCTACAAAGTTGAGGTCATCAAATTCCTCAGATGATAATATGACAATATTCGTTTATCCCGAAATAATCGAGAATTCCGAGAACTAGGGGAAATGTATGCGAATCGCCGTGAGAGTGAGAGAGAGAGGAAATAAACCCAGCGGTATACCTATAACGTACTGCGGGAAAATAAAAATTCGATAAAACTAAATACGCCGTAGCGGAAAATCGGTAGTCAAATTCGAAAAACTCAGAGTCAAATTGCTCGAAAAACTCTAGAAGAGCCCATGCTTCCAAAATTATCAATTTTGGATCGTTGGGAGCCACTCCAGGTTGATTCACACCCGGAGGGAAAGTTTAACGAGGGAACGCTCGCGGGAAGCGGGAGCCGCAGCTTGTAGGCGCGGATGGGTATTAGCGGGGTGCCGTGAGGGGAAAGCATTCATGGAGAATGCTCGAGCCGCTCTACGCGAATTTTCCGGAGAGGGAGAGGGAAGACTCTCTGTTATGCGAGCGAGAGAGAAACGAAGGCCTAAATCGAAAAATCTCACGATTTCGACCGAGAAAAACGAAATAAACCCCAATTTTTCCTTAGAACTTCAAATAATTAATAAAAAGAGATCCAATGATTCCGCCGGGGCAGAACCGGACGAAAATTACGACACCAACCCTTCTAAGGGGGGAAAAGAAGTCGATGAAAATCGACCAGAAACCCACAGATAAAGATCCGGGGACAATCGACGTCTCAAAAAAAAAACAAAACAAAAACCACCAATAAATTAATTAACAGCTGTTTAATCGGATCGAAGGCCACTGCACGTGGCTGAAGGCCAACGTGAGGGATACCACCATGAGTGGAGAACCGACGCCATGCTCAATGGCTCGGATTAAACACCGAAAACCAAGAAATCTTACCTTTGGGAGCTTCTTGGTTACGCGACCCTTCTTCTTCACCATTGTGAACTCCTTGGCACCCCAAACATACTTCAAAATATACACACAGTAATTCAAAAGGGCGCGGTTAATCCTACGTAATACACAGTATGTCACACGCAACTACTACTGACGCTGGTCGACGCGGAACTAAATTCGGGGGTGAGTGCCGTGACACGCTGCCCTTATAATTCGTCACCAATCGAGGGAACCTCTAATTGGCGGAGATGTTTCACCAGCCGAGGTGTGATCCTCGGGGGAACCACCCAGAGTAGGGGAATATTTTAATGCCCTAACCCACTAAGTCTCATACTTAATCGAATTTTAACATCATATGCTAAACTAAATACAATAAATACCATATAACAAACTCTAAACTAAATGCAATAAACATTACTCAATTCTCTTAACTCTTCCCTGAACAGCTGATCGCAGTCGATTATCCAAGGCTCTTGGCGCCTCCCACGGATCGGTTCTCCGGAATTTCACGGGATTAAAAGAAATTAAAACCCAAAATTACAATTTGCTAACTCATTGAATTTTTCTCAACTCCAATAACCCTCAAAATAGCCTGGCAATTCGTTGGAAAGAAGTGCTGTACTTGTTCCACACGACCTTCCGCCGAAATTCTAAAACGTACCCAATTAATTCCCGTAAAATCCACTTAATATGGAGCGCTAATATTTCAATTAAACCTAATCGATTTCCCGTGAGATTAATAGTAGTGTAAACCCCATAAAAATTACCGGATGTCTCTAAAATATCGGCCCTTCTTCGCGATAATTTTATGGGCCCTCAAAAGCAACAATCGAAAATACAAAAAAAGGAATAATACTAATAACTACCACACCGAAGTGGGAAGAACCTTAAAATTAAAAAAAAAATTTCCACCGGTGTGGGAAATACCAAAGGCTCTATCTCTCTCTCACGAATTCTTACTCACGAATCGAATAATTATGTCGCAGGAGTTTGTTGTTCATCAGGTCGTAATGGTATTCTTAATGAACATCCCCACGTGTTCGTTGCACAATACATGATTGAAAATACTTTCACACAAACTTATTCGGCGTTTGAAGCGAGGACAGTTGCGGCCCATTCCTTCCCATGGGCCACGGCGTGCAGATCGATAGGCATAGTCCCAATGCACCATCCAGCACACTTGCGGTTTCAATTGAAATCTAACTGTCTTCATATTCCTCTCATCACTCATTATTATAATTCCTTTCTCCCTATTTAATCTAAATCAATATCTTCATAACCAACCAGAGGAAAGAACATTTTATATTCCGAGCTGAGAAGTTCTACGGCATTCCGCAAATCTTGAAATGATTGGATGATAAGTTTGATGTTATCGTTCAACATGGCACAATGATAACATGAAGGTAGTCTCTCATTCTCGAATTTAGTGCACATTTCTCTGTACTAACGAATTTCCTGAACAAACTCATCCATTGGTGGGAATTCGCAAGGTGCGCGAATCATAACTCGGGTTATCACATCATCTTCATTCCGACAATATGGTGGAGTTGAGCATAACGATAAAATTTCATCAACAGATAACTGGGGCGTTTCCTTCTCTGTGTCTGCTATTCTTTCGATCAGCTTCTCACAGAACTTCTGCAATTTTTGTAGACCTTCAATGAAGTGGATGATATCCAAGAGCTCTTCTCGCCTGATGATGCAGTCGAAACAATTAGTTTTCTCGACATTTCGTCTGGATTTCATCAACTCATAATTGTCCCATAAGCTATGTAAATCAACAACAATTTCTTTTGCATATGCAAAACAGTTCTTATCAAAATACTTGTCGAGAATGATATCTTCATTAGTCAGATTTTCTTGAAAAATCCTCCCTTGCTGCTCTCATAAAACTCGGCTGGAATTCATAGCAATCAAGATGAACTTACGGAGGAAGTGAGTAGAGCTCGAAGCAGGGTTCAAGTAGTGAATAGCGAGCGAACGTCTCGCTTTATATAGTGACAGCGCCACCTATAAAATGACTCATGATGATGATGATGATGTCATACTCAGAGGTTTCTAGAACAATCTAGAACTTTCTGAAAACAATGATAGCAGTGATGACTCATATTTTTTACTCATGGAAATGTTGACTCATTGATGACGTCATCCTCCATGACTCACCGATGACTCATCCATCATGACTTACTGATGATGTCATCCCACATCCCTCGTCGATGATATCATCCTTCTAGAACCATCCACATCGATAGGGTCCTAAGGGTCTACTTGATCCAGAACCTTTATCCCATAACTCACCGATGACGTCACGCCATGACACATCGATGATGTCATTCTTCTAGAACCATTCGCGACGTTCGGGTCACAAGGGTCATAAGGGTCTAATTGATCCAGAACCCGCCCTGCTATACTACTTATATTACCTCGACCGCATCATTGGTTCATGAGAAATAGTTGACGAAAAATTTCGCGTACATACATACCCACACACACACACACCCCTCATGGGAACTGCAGGACTTTGTTGTTGGTGGTGGGGCTTGAGGGTACATTCCAACCAAGCAGCAGTTCAAACCGAGGTTTGTCCTTCTCAGGACATCTTGGTGCAGAAGCCCAACTCTAAAAGTGGCGCTCAGGGTAGGCTCCCTCCAACAGCCTAAGCAAAGAGAATAGGGTGTGCTCCCTTCATCACCTTAAAATAATGGCAGCGGCTATTCGCACTCCTGCGTCAATCATTCCGGTACACTCCGTACACTCCATGGGGTTTTCTGAGTGTGTTCGATGCCGAATCTGGTTTAAGTGGAATTAGTAAGCGATGGGCGAGATAAAAACGGATTTTCCGGGAGCGTGAGAAGGTCCAGAAATCACTACACGTGGCGTTGGTCACAAAAGTCAATTTAGTTATCGAAGTCAAAAAAATTACACGTGTTAGAATTAAATAATTGAGAAGGTCAAGAATATTAGCGCGGGTCACAATATTTATTAACGCAGTTCTCAGAATTTATAACGCAGAGCAATAATACGCAGAACTCGAATACAATAGAAATACTAGGATATTCGCGGAACACAATGTACACAGTACGAAGGCCGAAATGCAAATGAGGCCGATTGAAAGACCGCAAGGTGGCAGGTGTCGATAATCGTGGGTACAAACGTGTCCCAATTTAAATGAGGGCGTTCGCTGGACACCTGTCCATCAAGTGGCGCCTCAGGTGTCAGAGGTGAGAGGCCACTGGTCAGTTCAGTCGGTTGCGCAGGTCAGTCCTGAGAAGCCATGCAAGCATGCGAGAGGAGCGAGTGTGCGTGAGTGTGCGTGTGCGAAAAACAATTCGGTGGAAAACCGAACAGAGTGATTCATGCAGGCATGGAGTAGTTCATTGGGCATGTAGATATTGCAGTGAGTGAGACCCGCAGGGAACCAGGTAATGTAGTTTGAGTGATTCACACAGGAGTGAGTGAAGTGGTTCACGCAGAATATTTTCTCTTCGGAGTGATTAACGCACGAGTGAGTGGAGTGGCTCACGCAGGAAATTTTCTCTTCGGAGTGATTCACGCAAGAGGGGAATGGTTCACGCAGCACTTACATAGATACAAGTGATTCAGGCAGAATATTTTTTGTTTGGAGTGATTCATGCACGAGTGAGTGGAGTAGCTCACGCAGAAAATATCCCCTTCGGAGGGATTCACGTAAGAGTAAGTGGAGTGGCTCACGCAGAATATTTTCTCTTCGGAGTGATTCATGCAAGAGTGAGTGGAGTGGCTCACGCAGAAAATTATCTCTTCGGAGTGATTCACGCAAGAGGGGTGTGATTCACGGAGCACTGGCATAGATGCGATTGAATCAAGCAGAATATTTTCTGTTCGGAGTGATTCACGCAAGAGTCAGTGGAGTGGCTGACGCAGAAAATTTTCTCTTCAGAGTGATTCACGTAAGAAGGAGTGGAAGGGTCCATGCAGTGTTCGCATAGATGTGAGTGAGTCACGCAGGAAATTTGTGGAGTGGTTCACGCAGAAAATTTTCTCTTCGGAGTGATTCACGCAACAGGGGAGTGTTTCACGCAGCACTTGCATAGATGCGAGTGATTCAGGCAAAGTATATTCTGTTCGGAGTGATTCACGCAAAAGTGAGTGGAGTGACTCACGCAAAAGTGAGTGGAGTGGCTCACGCAGATAATTTTCTCTTCGGAGTGATTCACGCAAGCGTGAGTGCAGTGGTTCACGCAGAATATTTTCTGTTTAGAGTGATTCACGCAAGAGTGAGTGGAGTGATTTACGCAGAATATTTTCTGTTAGGAGTGGTTCACGCAGAATATTTTCTCTTCTGAGTGATTCACGCACAATCCGCAGCATTGGTACAAATGGAGGCAAGAGAATGTAGGAGTTCAGGAATAGAATAGAATATTTATGTCTTTGATGCTACTTTTACAGTTTTACATCTAAACCAGCCAATAATACAGTTCACCACCATCATTAACGAAAAGAAAAATAACAAATTGCTTTCCGCCCCAATCTCAATTAAACAATAACAATAATGGAGGTAGATAAATCTCGCCCGAAGCCAACGCGGACATCTATACCGTTTTGAAACATTTTTCAGAACATTCGCAAATAAATTTAAGAAAATTTTCGCAAATGACAACATGTTGTGGTCATGCTGAAAGATCCGTCTCCGGTGTTCCGCCCTTTCGTTGGTTCGGTTCCACTCACAATCCCGCTGTTTCTTTTAGGCTCTTTGTTCCCCGATGGAGCCATTTTCCTCCTTTAGCGCCCTCAATACTTTCTTTTTCCATGTTTCTGCCTCCTTGGCCCTGCATACTGCCCAAATTCTCCACGTCAGTAAATGTCTCGTGGCCACTCAATTTTTATTCTCCATCACCCTCACTCTTCCTTCTCTGTCCGCGATTTCTCATTGTTCTCCTCTCTTACTCCATTACATGATTTCTATACTGCCCAGAGTCTACCGTCCCCTTGTTCCTAGATTCTTTCTTTCTACAGAATTTATAACAACACGCTCACTGCCTCATTTCAAGCCGCCGTTTCACTGTAGTTCTTCCTCAGCATTCATGCTTGATCCATGTTGCCTAGTCTGCTTCCTTCAATCTTAACGATTTTCTGCCGTTTGTCTAACCTTCTGTTTTTCCTCCATAGACTCGTCATATTTTCATCTACCCAATCGGCTTTTGCCACTTGGCCATACCATTCAGCTTCTTCAATACAAGGAATTTTTCTGGCCCCTCATCCTCTATAGTATGTCTTTGCAGTTTTTCATCTGTTCGCCGTTAGTTTTCTCTTCTCCGCATCCTGGCCTCTCGTAGCAGCATATTCCCAGTGCCACACGTTTTATCTCGTGGTCCCGCCGATTATTCTAACCTCATTCCTCAGGTTGCCTCTTCTTTCTCTTTTGTCGTTTGATTCCCGTGATTTTTCCGCAAAATTTATTTTTGTTCGCGTCCATCGCCCTCATTTGTCTTCTCTTATCCACTTTTTATTAATTATTCACTCCTTTTTACCTCCAAAAACCCGAAAATTTTCTGCCAGCTTGCCCCAAGCCTACCTCGCGTCACCATTTCCATCTAACGACCAGTCAGATAGTCCTGTTAGCGGAGCAGGGGGGAGGTGATAAAATAACGTTAGTCATATATATGACCCTAGTGATTCACGCAAGGGTGAGTGAAGTTATTCACGTAGTAGTTATATAAATGGGAGGGATTTGCGCAGATTATTTTCTATTCGGAGTGATTTACGCAAGAGTGAGTGAAGTGGTTTACGCAGAATATTTTCTGTTAGCAGTGATTCGTGTAAGAGTGAGTGGAGTGGTTCACGCAGAAAATTGTTTCTTCGGAGTGATTCACGCACGAGTGAGTGCATTGGTTCACGCAGAATATTTCCTTTTCGGATTTGACAAAGACAACACTTCCATTTGGAAACAAAATTCCATAAATTTTATAAAAACTTTCTCTTTTCAACATTTTCTTCTTAGGAATGAATTATAAGATGGTTCAAACTTCCAAAAAATATAACTTATTTCACCTAAAATTTATTTTCGATGCGATTCTGGGTGCAGACAAATTTGTTACAATCTTGGAAATATTATTCTTTGATTAAACAATTGATTATAATTTGATAATTCATTTAGAAAAAGTTATGGTCTCGGAAAATTGGGTTGTTTCAATCATTTCATTGCTCTACTTCGAAAAGTCGACTTTCTTTTTTTTCCACATATTTGAGAAATATTGCTTCATAATTATACGTAAACAGAAGTTATACTTCTATTTTAAACCAACTGAAAAGGCATCAACGTGGCGATGCTAGTGTACATTTCTATGCATATACCAAAAAAGATAGACTAAAGTAGAGGCTCAGTTCTCTAGGGGCAGGTGTCCCCAAGCTAAAATAGTGATCACCCCATGGGAGGGATGGCGCCACGGTCGACCGTCGACAAAAAACAGATGGGGTGGCAGAGCATCCGCAGCCCCACTCCGGCTATTTATTTTATGTTTTTCAGGTACAATGATTTATACATTATAGGAAACTATTCGTATAAATGATAGGAAATGATCACAAAACTCATAAAGGATAATCTGGTAGGTTCCAGCGGATGAGTCAAGCCACAGGGATTAAATGGCCTAAACGAATATATGCCGGTTTTCAAAATATGAATCACAAATGAAATTTTAGCGCGTAGTTATGCTTTCTAACTGACATGCGGTGGATGCGGGTTTGAAACCCACCAAATTCTTTATTTTTTCTTTTTCTTCTTCCGAAATATTTTATTAGTAACTATTTCATGTAAATTAATATAATTTTTATTCCCCAAGTTGGATTGAACATGACAATTTCGTCATCAGGCTATGTCATTATATAGAATCTCCGGCATTCAAAACCGAGTTTCTATAACGGTCAGAAGCTATTAAACGTTGATCTATCTCAAGATGAAACGATAAAAACATGCAGAGCAATCAGATGTATCAAACGGTCTCAAGACTCCATAATTCTTGAGCCGGGTTGAAAGAGGGTGAAAGGTCGAGGAGACCCTGTCGAAGGTCGTACGATTGCTTGTTAATTGACCCTTATGGCAACTTGACTCATCTTTGCCACCTGGCCCTCATGACCCTTTCACACTTAAAAGTATTTCGTCATTTCACTCGTTTTTCTGGTTCGACCATTATATGACCACTCAACCATTATTTTGGATCTTGGTTATTTCATATAAAGAAAAATCTTGACAAAATACACATGTCCATTTTGGGGAAGACAAATATTATATTAATTTACATGAAATAGTTATTAATAAAGGATTCCGGAAGAAGAAAAAGAAAAAAAAAGAATTGTGTGGGTTTCGAACTCACATCTACCGCGTGTCAGTTGGAAAGCAAAGCTACGCACTGAACTTTTATTTGTGATTTATATTTTGGAAATCGGCATATATTCGTTTAGGCCATTTGATCCGTGTGAGTTGACTCATGCGTTGGAATCCACCAGATTATCCTTGATGAGTTTTGCTATCATTTCCTATAATTTACACTAATAGTTTACACTAATAGTTGGGGGCCCCGCCTCCCCAGCTCCTTCTTGCCGACGATCAACCGTGGCGCCATCCCTCTCATGGGGTGATCACTGTTTCAGCTTGGGGTCACCAGCCCCTGGAGAACTGAGCCTCTACTTTAGTCTATCCTCTTTGGTATATGTATAGAAATGTACACTAGCGTCTTCACGTTGATGACTTTTCATTAGGTTTGAAATAGAAGTATAACTTCTATTTACACATAATTATGAAGGAATATTTCTCAAATATAAGGAAAAGAAATACAAAGTCGACTTTTCGAAGTAGAGTAATGAAATGATTGAAAAATCCCAATTTTTCGAGACCACAACATTTTCTCAATGAATTATCAAATTATAATCAATTTTTCAATCAAAGAATAATATTTCCAAAAGTGTAACGAATTTATCTGCACCCAGAATCGCATCGAAAATAAATTTTAGGTGAAACAAATAATATTTTTTGGAAGTTTGAACCATTTCATAATTCATTAGTAACAAGAAAATGTTGAAAAGACAAAGTTTTCATAAAATTTATGGAATTTTGTTTCCAAATGGAAGTGTTGTCTTCGTCAAATCTGAAAAGCGTGAACCACTCCATAAATATCCTGCGTGACTCACTCACATCTATGCAAATACTGCATGAAGCCCTACACTCCTTCTTACGTGAATCACTCTGAAGAGAAAATTTTCTGCGTCAGCCACTCCACTCACTCTTGCATGAATCACTCGCAAGAGAAAATTTTCTGCGTGAGCGACTCCACTCAGTCTTGCGTGAATCAGTTTGAAGGGAAAATTTTCTGCGTGAACCACTCCACTCGCTCCTGCGTGAATCACTCCAAACAGGAAATATTCTGCCTGAATCACTCGCATCTATGCAAGTGCTGCGTGAACCACTCCACTCGCTCCTGCGTGAATCACTCCAAACAGGAAATATTCTGCCTGAATCACTCGCATCTATGCAAGTGCTGCGTGAACCACTCCACTCGCTCCTGCGTGAATCACTCCAAACAGGAAATATTCTGCCTGAATCACTCGCATCTATGCAAGTGCTGCGTGAACCACTCCCCTCTTGCGTGAATCACTTCGAAGTGAAAATTTTCGGCGTGAGCCACTCTACTCACTCTTGCGTGAATCACTCCGAAGTGAAAATATTCTGCGTGAATCACTTCACTCACTCCTGCGTGAATCACTCAAACTACATCACCTGGTTCGCTGCGGCACTCACTGCACTATCTACATGCCCAATGAACTACTCCATGCCTGCGTGAATCACACAGAAAACCCCATGGAGTGTACGGAGTGTACCGGAATCATGGACGCAGGAGTGCGAATAGCCACTGCCATTATTTTAAGCTGATGAAGGAAGCTCACTCTATTCACTTTGCTTAGGGTGTTGGAGGGAGCCTATCCTGCGCGCCACTTTTAGAGTTGGGCTTCTACACCAAGATGTCCTGAGAAGGACAGAACTCGGTTTGAACTGCTGCTTGGTGGGGATGTATCCCTCAAACCCCTCCACCAACAACAAAGTCCTGCAGTTCCCAGGAGGGATGTGAGTGTGTGTGTGGGTAGGTATGTACGCGAAATGTTTCGTCAACGATTTTTCATGAACCAATGGTGCCGTCGATGTAATCTATGACGCAATCAAAGCGTCTCCACCTAACTTAGACCTCATTAAATTTTGGAGAAAATCAATCTAGTGATTCTCCAGTTTTTCTAGGAAAACCAGTTTTTTTTTTCCAAGAAAATACATGAAGCGGGAAGTTGTTGGTTCGACCCATCAAGGGTCGTACCCATTGCATTTTGCACCATCGTACGGCGCGTAATGAATTAGTCGCACCTAAAATTTGAGCGCGTTTCAGCGCGCGACCAACAAAAGTTTTACTAGTTTATCTATTGAATTCTTCAGCAGCGGTATCAGCTACGCAGGGGCCGTTACTTTGAGGCTTCACGATTGAAGTGATGAAAATCCCCAATACTTATTTTTACTAAGTTGATGAGTCGTGATTATTCATAACCTGCAGCAATTTATGCATCCTGTACCTAGACAAAACGCAGATTAGAAAAACTCAGGCGGTTATTCCAATGTACACCGGAAGGCCCAGATTGATATTGACCATTATCAATACGCATACCTACGAAAAGTCCATGCCCAACTCATGTACGTTAGAGGCACTTTGAGGTACATGTCAAATCCAGGCTAGGTGACCCTCCCTCCCACCAGTTAAATGTTAGGTCCACGTTGAATTCACGTTAGAGACACTTCAAGGCACGCATTAAGTACATGCTAAATTGTGAACGTTAGGTACCCAAATCCCATGTATGATAAGGTATATACCCTCATCGCACATGTTACGTGCACGTTAATGGAACTTTAAGGTACACGTTAAGTGTACATTAGAGACACTTCAAGGTACACGTCAAATCCATCCTAATGTGTGAACGTTAAGTACTCAAATCGTCCATATGCCTCTGACGCACACGTTACGTGCACGTTAGTGAAACTTTAAGGTACACGTTGAGTGCACGTTAAAGGCACTTCAAGGTATACCTCAAATCCACGCTAAAGTGTGAACTTTAAGTAGCCAAATCGTCCATATGCCTGTAACGCGCACGTTACGTGCACGTTAGTGAAACTTTGAAGTACACGTTAAGTGCACGTTAAAGACACTTCAAAGTACACGTCAAAAGGAATGAGAAAATTGAGAATTCGGCATTCCTCGATACTAAATTACATTTTTCTTGTGTAATTCCAAAAAAATAATTGGTGATTACAATTGAAATGTCTAGTTATATATAAGTTACTGATATATCCTTCAATATTTATAATTCTCATAAATGGACTGGGAAATACATGGGCTTTTATTACAACAAATCGCAAATCACCAGAATATTCAGAGGAATTTCCAATTACCTCTACGAACTATCCAAGATTAAAATAATCTGATAAAATGCCATCGGAGAATACTTGGGTATTGGGGAATTTGATCACGCGGATTACCGATTACTTAGATAATGAATAATCAGCATATCGGATTACTGGAATGGGGGAGTAATTTCATATTTTAATTTCTCAAATGACTTTTAATTAGGAATCTGACTTCGACGAATTACCGATTAGCTAGGTAATCCGCACATTTTTTCCCGATTACTCGATTGCCCGAATAATTTACTTTGAAATTCCCAAATTCATTTCTGTAATTTGGAGTTCGAATGATCACGTACAAAAAAATGAAATAGGAAAACTGAGCGATTTCGACAGAAAAATTTATTGGGATTCAATTGAAATCCAACTGAGATCCTATAGAAAATTCTATTCGTTTTCTTTTTACCATAATGTTGGAAAGTTTCCACAGAAATGTCCATAGAAAAAAATTGATAGAAAAGAATCAATGATTATTTTTTGACGTGGATACGTCTATATTCCCAATATGGGGGTACATTTAGGAAAAGTCCTTATACAGTCTTAATGCCGTAGCGCCATTTATCGGAATTCTATTAAATTCTAGCAAATTTCAGAAATTTCGAGGAAATTCAAGGACTTTCTAGCAATTTCGAAGAAATTCAAGGAATTCTTCAAAATTTCGAGAAAATTCAGGGAATTTCTATAAATTTCAAGGGAATTCAAGGAGTTTCTCGGAAATGTGAAAGAATGAAGAAGTTGCTGAAATTTTTAAGGGAATTCAAGGGATTACTATAACGTTGAGGGCACTCGAGGACTTTCTAGAAACTTCGAAGAAATTCAAGGAATTTCTAGAAATGTAGCAGGAATTTAAGGAAGTTCTAAAAATTTCGAGGAAATTCAAGGAATTCCTAGCAATTTCGAGGGATTTCAGGGAGTTTCTAGAAAATTTGAGTGAATTCAAAGACATTCTACAAATTTCAAGGTGATTCAAGGAGTTTCTAGAAATTCCAAGGGAATCCAGAAATTTCTAAAAATTTCGAAGAAATTCAAGGATTTTCTAGAAATTCCGAGGGAATCGAGAAGTTTCTATAAATTTCGACGGATTCGAAGGATTTCTAGAAATTTCGAGCAAATGCAGGGACTTTCTAGTAATTTCGAGAGAATTCAAGGAATGTCTAGAATTTTGAGGGAATTCAGGGAGTTTCCAAAAAATTCGAGTGAATTCAAGAAATTTCTATAAATTTCGAGAGAATTCAAGGAATTTCGAGGAAATTGAGACACTTTCTAGAAATTTTGAAAGAATTCCAAGAGTTTCTAGAAATTTCCAGGAAATTCATAGAATTCCTAGAAATTTCAAGGAAATCGAGAAGTTTCTAGAAATATCGAGGGAATTCAAGGACTTTCTAGAAATTTTGAGGGAATTCAGGGAGTCTAGGAAATTTGAGAGAATTCAAGAAGCTTATAGAAATTTCAAAAAAATTCAAGGAATTTTTGAAAATTTCGGAAGAATGCAGAGAGTTGTTAGAAAACTTGGAAAAATTCATGGAGTCTCTAGAAATTTCGAAGGAATTCGAAGAGGTTCTAGAAATGGTAGAAACAAATCGGTTGTCCATATCTCACTTCGTAATTGAGTCTAAGATTTAGAAGTTTGGGACGAACTTTCTATTTATGCCACTGATGAGTGTGGAAATTTCGAAAATGATTGAAATTCTGAACCTAAATGATCAGATGATAATTGGTGAGATGTGTCGTACGAGGTATTTCATGTCAAATCGGTCAACTCCTGGCCCTCACCCTCTCAAGAGTGAACAAGGCACTTTAACATGGTTGAAGGGCTTGAAAAACCAATTGTTGATTTTTTCAAAATTTTTATGAATCATTCCACCAATTACTAACCGATCATTTTGCACCAAGTCTGGGATTTATACCACCTTTTGGTATATCTTTATACTCGATACGAAGTGAGTTCACCTAAAATTTTAGCGCTCTTACTCAACTCCATGAGATATGCGTAATTTGATTTTTCTTCATGCTTTCTCGAAACAAAAGTCTTCGAAGGAAAAAAACAAATTACGAAAAATTTAAGGGAACAGGGTTACAAGAGTAATTTTCCACTTTCTTCAAGAGAAAATTGGATTTCTACCTTAAAAAACGTGTCAAAGCAACAGAAAATATTTTTTTCCCGAAAATTCTGAATTTTTTCGACGAAAAAAGCTATGTCCAATTTTTTTTAACCACGTGGGAGTCAGGAGGAATTTTCGTCAAAAAATCATGAAAAAAAGTCAAATTACGCATATCTTGTAAAGGAGTTGTGTTAGAGCACTAAAATTTTAGATGAAGTCACTTCTTATCGAGTATGAATATATATTAAAAGTTGGTGAAAATCCCAGACTTGACCTAAAATCATCAGTTGGTAATTAATGGAATGACCCATATATAAGAGACGTGATTTTCCTCGTGAGTTTCATTCTCTTCACATAACTCGCGTTGTAATCGACCGATTTTAATGTGTCAAGCACTGAAATGTTCCCTTTTCTGCTACCTTCGGAAATTTATCTAGGGGATGATCGGGGACGAAATTCTCTTTTCAACTCCTACATGGCGACAATGATGGATTTTCGCAAAAAAAACTTGAAAACCTTGAATTTTGCCAATTACGTCATGTTTGATTTTTCTCCTTTTTTCTGTCATCCATTTTCACTCTTAAAACAAGTCTTTTGAGCCATACCAAAAGTTGGGCAAAGTTCTAAATCCGGCGTGGACTATCCATTCTTTCAGTAAATTTTTTTTGTAAACTAATATGGAGAATCATCCTGATTCTCCTCCTACCTACTCCAAAATCCTATCTAACAATATCCTATGACGCCACAAGGTGTGGAACGCTATATAAATTCCCGTCTACTGTGAAATCTGTTTTATTTTTATTTATTAATTCGTCTACTAAAAATTTACAGTTTTTCATTGAAAATCTCTATTAAATCTGCAGATAATATTGACTATTTATCTAAAGTATAAGTGAATTTATTGAACGAACATTCTTCGAAAGTTCAATTAACTTAATCTGAAGATTTCCTCGGAATTTCTAACGAAAATTGCTCAATTTTGAATGGCAAAATTTGAAATGGAATAGATCCAGGACTTTGCTCAACTTCCGGTGTGACTCAGAGCAGTTGCTTTAAGGTATTTATGGCGGGTGGGCATATAGGAGGGGAGACGGAGGGGAATCTATTGTTCTCTCGTAGAAAACCAATCGCTGAACAAAAAAAAAGAGATTTCAATTTCAAATTTTTAATCTTTTTCCAAGACTTTTGTGTTCGAAATATGTTTTAAACAACTATTCTATTTTGTTCCCACATATTTAAAACCTTCCTTTATTTGTCTAGTTTGTCTCTTGGAAAATTGGACAATAATTAATATAGATAGAAAAAGTGACAACGTCGTGGGGTTCGAGGTACGAGTTGGCAGCACTGATTTACTCAGCTGCTATGCTCTTTACCGTTGTGTAGTGTATCATCACAACTACATTCGTATTTGCCACGCTCACCCCTCCATGATTCTTTTCCCTTCTAAACAATTCTCCTAGGCCACTTGATTTTTTTGTGTCCTATGAAAACTCCACCCAAGTGCGAAGTTTTAGGAAAATGGCGACTTTTTTCTATTTTTAACCACCTAAGTACAGTGTCCATACCATATATGGACCCTTTCCGTGATTAATAAAAGTTAATTATCTTTCGTACTATTGTAGATATCGAAATTCTACAAATTTCCCCATGAAATAGATAAAATTATAAAGACAATGCGACTCGATTTTTTTTTCAAGTTATTATTAATATTTTTCTTCAATACATAAACATTACGGAACTGAATTCGATGTCGGATGCACATTCAAACCTCTCGTTTATCGAGATAGTTTCCATCAAAAGTTTTGAAATTTTTACTGAATATACTCTATACATTTCTTTTTCGAGTGGCCCAAACGAAATTTCGATTCAATGAATGACTGATTTCTTATTAACAAATTTCCGGCAATTGCCGATCTTGGCAACAGTTTTTACTATCGAACTGAGATTGGTCTTCAAAATTCCCAAAAATATGTATAAGGAATACCGTAGTTGAAAAACTTTTCGGTGAAAGCTCAAGATTATCATTAAATTTTAGTTCATAATTTTTTAATCATCAGTGTAAATCTTGTTGCGTATTGAACAGCGAATTCGAGTTGACGGGAAGCCGCCGGCCGATTCAGAGACATCGCACGACATGGGTGCTGTACTTGAGGGGTTAATTTTCTCCTAGGCTATCTGAAATTGTGCATGGGGGTTTTGAAATATCCAAGAATGTATTTAAAAAATCATCAATTTCTTGACTTTTTTCGACTCCCCCCCCCCTAAGCAGGTCATAAATACCTTAAGGGAAGACTACTATGAGTTTTAAAAGTCGCGGGCTATTGGAGTAAGATTTCTCATACGTTGAAGATCGATTATATGTGTCTAAAAACGAATGAATAGTGCAAAAAGTTCAATTGTTTATTATTGGGTTGCCTCGCGGACGCTTAAAATGCTGAAAATAGTCCAAAGCCTCCAACTTTGGAAGTACTGATTTTTTTCCTTATTTTTGAAAAAATGTCTACAATAACAATTACGAGTTTTTGAAATTTGACTCCTACACAGCTAATTTGTTTTTTTTCATATAAACAATTGCCCCATTCATGTAAAATAGCCAGAAAAGTAATCCTTAAAATATCTAAAATATATTCCCGGTTCCATGAATGACGCAATTGTTTACATGAAAAAAAGGGTTGGTATTATTCGATTATGTATTCACATTTTGAACAGTTAAAAGAAGTTAAAATAATACCCGTCTCAAGAAGTTAGGCTCCGAAGATTCGGAATCACCGCCGGGATTTGCTATCCCCCCGGAAGTATTTATTCGACCTTTTGGCTCCAATTTTTGAAACATTTCCACAATCAGTTAAAATGGACTAAAAAAATTGTTTCTCAAAGTTAGGCTCAGCTGACTTAGAATCATCTGAAACGTGGAGATTTGCTATTCTCTCAGGAAGTGTTTATAAGACCTTTTCACGCCAATCTTGAGGAAAGTCCCAAAAAATGTCTATACGACCTTTTGGCACTTAGGATGCGAATATAAATTTGTCAGGTTACTAAATTAAAGGAGTAATCCGAAAATATTATCGGGGAATTATTACGCGAATAATGTGTAATTTCGGAATCGAATGTTGAGATTACTCGACCAATCTGTAATCTGAGAATGAAGATTACGCAATTCCTTTTTTAGTGAGGAATTGGAAATTCCGAATCTCTGCTGTGATATGTAATTTGGGCCAGAAAGTTTGTTTTCCCTTCAAAATGAGATTTCTTGCTGAAAGAATTTTCAGTTACTGCAGGAATTTCAAATGGGCATTGGCAATTAAATATATGAATTTTGATTTTATCTTTCATTCCTGCTAAGATTGTCATATAGTTCTCACTGTAATTACCATCGATTATTATGATTTGTCAAAATTAATAATCAAAAATCACGAATTAAAAAATTGGCCGGTNATTAAAGGAGTAATCCGAAAATATCATCGGGGAATTATTACGCCAATAATGTGTAATTTCGGAATCGAATGTTGAGATTACTCGACCAATCTGTAATCTGAGAATGGAGATTACGCAATTCCTTTTTTAGTGAGAAATTGGAAATTCCGAATATCTGCTGTAATATGTAATTTGGGCCAGAAAGTTTTTTTTCCCTTCAAAATGAGATTTCTTGCTGAAAGAATTTTCAGTTACTGCAGGAATTTAAAATAGGCATTGGCAATTACATACATGAATTTTGATTTTATCTTTCATTCCTGCTAAAATTGTCATATAGTTCTCACTGTAATTACCATCGATTATTATGATTTGTCAGAATTAATAATCAAAAATCACGAATTAAAAAATTGGCCGGGGTAATAAAATTTCTCGAGAAAAAATTTTATGCAGCACGTAAATTTAGCAATTTCCAGGTAATTCGATTACAAATGTAATTCAAGGTTCCCATCCCTGAATTCAATTAACTTTCCTAAACTCCAAACGACTCGGAAAACTATAACGTGTTGTGTAAATATGAAAAAATAATATCCCCATCTAAAAGGAACAGAGAGACGACGACGGCTGTTCCGGGTAATTTTTCTTCCGAGTATTAAGATTTGACACTTTGTATTTTCTCCATATTTCCAATATGTGAGTACTGAANTGTAATAAAATTTCTCGAGAAAAAATTTCATGCAGCACGTAAATTTAGCAATTTCCAGGTAATTCGATTACAAATGTAATTCGAGGTTCCCATCCCTGCACGTCAAATTCACGCTAATATGTGATTGTTAGGTACTCAAATCGTCCATATGCCTCCAACGCACATGTTATGTGCACGCTAGTGAAACTTTGAGGTACACGTTAAGTGCACGTTAAAGACACTTCAAGGTATACGTCAAATCTACGCTAAACTGTGAAAGTTAAGTAACCAAATCGTCCATATGCCTCTAACGCACACGTTACGTGCACGCTAGTGAAACTTTCAGGTACACGTTAAGTGCACGTTAAAAACACTTCAAGATACACCTCAACTCCACGCTAAGGTGTGAACATTAGGTAACCAAATCGTCCATATGCATCTAACGCACACGTTACGTGCACGTTAGACACTTCAAGGTATACGTCAAATCCACGCTGAAGTTTAAACGTTAAGCACCCAAATCGTCCATATGCCTCCAACGCACACGTTACGTGCATGTTAGTGAAACTTCAAGGCACACGTTATGCGCACGCTAACGAGTGACCCTTAGATACACACATCGTCCATATGCCTCTAACGCACACGTTACGGGCACGTTAGTGAAACTTTGAAGTTCACATTAAGTGCACGTTAAAGACACTTCAAGGTACACGTCAAATCTACGCTAAAGTGTGAACGTTAAGTAACCAAATCGTCCATATGCATCTAACACACACGTTACGTGCACGTTAGTGAGACTTCAAGCACACGTTATGTGCACGTTAGAGACACTCCAAGGTATGCGTCAACTCCACGCTAAGGTGTGAACGTTAGGTACCCAAATCGTCCATATGCCTCTAACGCACACGTTACGAACACGTTAGTGTAACTTTAAAATACACGTTAAGTGCACGTTACAGACACTTCAAGGTAGACATCAAATCCACGCTAAGGTGTGAACGGTGGGTACCCAAATCGTCCATATGCCTCTGACACACACGTTACGTACACGTTAGTGAAAATTTGAAGTACACGTTAAGTGCACGGTACAGACACTTTATGGTACACATCAAATCCACGCTAGCGTGTGATTGTTGGGTACTCATATCATCAATATGCCTGTAACGCACACGTTACGTGCACTTTAGTTAACCTTTAAAGTACACGTTAAGTGCACGTTAGAGACATTTCAAGATACATGTCAAAACTACGCTAATGTGTGATTGTTAGGTACTCAAGTCATCCATATGTCTCTAACGCACACGTTACATACACGCTAGTGAATCTTTGAGGTACACGTTAACTGCACGTTAAAGACACTTCAAGGTACACGTCAAATCTACGCTAATATGTGATTGTCAGGAACTCAAATCATCCATATGCTTCTAAGGCACCCGATACGTGCACGTTAGTGAATCTTCAAAGTACACGTTAAGTGCACGTTAGAGATACTCCAAGGTACACCTCAACTTCATGCTCAAGTGTGAATTTTAAGTACCCAAATCTTCCATATGCCTCTAACGCACACGATACGTGCACATTAGTGAAACTTTAAAGTACACATTAAGTGCACGTTACAGACACTTCAAAGCACACGTCAAATTCACGCTAATGTGTGATTGTTAGGTACTCAAATCGTCAATATACCTCTAACGTATACGGTACGTGCACGTTAGTGAAACTTTGAGGTACACGTTAAGTGCACGTTAGAGACACTTCAAGGTACACGTCAAATCCACGCTAATGTGTGATTGTTGGGTACTTAAATCGTCCATATGCCTCTAACGCACACGTTACCTGCACGCTAGTGAAACTTTGAGGTGCACGTTAAGTGCACGTTAAAGACACTTCAAGGTACACGTCAAATCGACGCTAATGTGTGATTGATGGGTACTCAATTCGTCCATATGCCTCTAGCGCACACGTTACGTTCACGTTGGTGAAACGTTAGGGTACAGAGTAATTACACGTTAGGGACACTCGAAGTTCCACCTCAACTTCATGCTAAGGTGTGAACGTTAGGTACCCAAATCATCCATATGCCTCTAACGCACACGTTACGTGCACGTTAGTGAAACTTTAAAATATACGTCAAGTGCACGTTACAGACACTTCAAGGTACACGTCAAATGCACGCTCATGTGTGATTGTTAAGCACTCAAATCGTCCATATGCCTCTAACGCACGCGTTACGTGCACGTTAGTGAAACTTTAATGTACACGTTAAGTGCACGTTAAAGACGCTCCAAGGTACACCTCAAATCCACGCTCAATTGTGAACTTCAAGTACCCAAATCGTCCATATGCCTGTAACGCATACGTTACGTGCACGTTAGTGAAACTTTGAGGTACACGTTAAGTGCACGTTAATGACTCTTCAAGGTACACGTTAGAGCCACGCTAAAGTGTGAGTGTTAAGTAACCAAATCGTCCATATGCCTCTAACGCACAGGTTATGTGCACGTCAGCGTGTGAACCTCAAATACGCACATTGCTCATATGCCTCTAACGCGCACGTTACGTGCACGTTTGTGAAACTTTAAGGTACACGTTAAGTGCACGTTAGAGACATTTTAAGCTGCATGTCATATCCACGCTAAAGTTTGAACGTTAGATACCCAAATTCGTCCGTATGCATCTAACGTACACGTTAAATGGACTTTAGAGGCACTCTAAAATACACGTCAAATCTACACACAATCACTCATCACTTACCTTGGTATCAAGGTTGTGTACATGAATAGTCTTCGCCCCGCCCGTCCACGTTAAGTGCTCGTTAAAGTCACGTCGAAATTAAAGTCTTTGAATACAAAAGGCACGTTATGTACATGGTAAAATCACCTTAAAATTAATGTCTAAAGACACCCAAAAGGCACATGGAAAATTCAATCAATTTTATTAAATAGCGCCACTTCTAGGCAATTTTTTTAAGGAATAAGCGTGGATCTAACGTGGATATAATCTTTTAGTGTGGATTTAACGTGACCTTAACGTGTCTTTAACGTATATATTTTTTCCACGTGCCTTTTACATGTACGTAAGGGACACGTTAAATGTACGTTATTTCCACATCATCTACAAATAGCCACCCCGAAAAAATAATGAAATACCACGAATGACGGCTCATTGTGAAGGCTTTTCCATGTACATTTTATATACAAACGGCAATTTAATATCTTCAGACCCGACTTAGATATTGATGAAAATTTGAAAAAAAAAAAAACATGCATCTGAAAAAAACAAAAAAATTTCAAAAAATCTTGCCTTCCTCAATTTTTAATATTTTGCAATAAATTTTTTTTTTAATTTTTGTATTGAGACCAACTTACAGGAAAAAAAATGTCGAGAAAATCCGAGAAATCGACTTTTTCGACCTTGCGTTCTGACGTGGATCTGCTCTTCTCAGACAGGATAAATGAGAGTAAGGGAATAAAGTTGAATTAATTTTCGGAAAAATTCATATGTATCAATAGTCATGCAATTGGAATTTTACGAATTGTGATGAATTTCGAAATTTATCTCCAGGAGAATGGATGAAATTCTTAGAAAGCTTGTTATGATCAAACAAGAGTGACAAGGTATCAACCGACGCTGCAAATGTATTACCATGCTACAAGCAATAGAGATTTTATTTTCAATTTGACAATAGGTACAGAAAAAGATCTCTGTCTGAATTAAGAAATCTTCTCACTGAGTGTTAAAATCCCTAGATCATAATGCATAATATTATGGTCTAGGAGCATTATCATAGTGTAATGCTAAAGTATTTACTTTCGAAGCAGAGTAAGATGCATTCAATCGAAGCCTTCGTGACTCTGTCAACAACTAGCAGCCAATTTGTTTGGATGACAGAATTTTGTACTTTCCAACGCGTTAACGTAGAGGATACCTTTAGAGTTACCAGAATAAATACTCACATGATCATAGAGCGTGAGAAAAACATTGAGAAATTTACATTGTTATGACTTTCTCATGGTGGCCAGATGTATTCAATTGATTTGTCATCCCACAGGTCAATCTCCAACATGGGAGGGATACAACTGGAGGAATCCTTGTTTTAGACTCATCAGTTCAACTAAATGCCACTAAACGAAGCATGGTCGAGAACTAGAGATAGTCATTGAACAACCAAAATAACCATGATTGATGATCATCTTTGACTGATTGAAATTCTGTTATGTTCTGTAGTGCAGAGTACACTAAAGGGAAATGTTGATCCCGTAGAATTTAAGGAGTCTATGAGGCAAGGAACTATTCTAATGGGACAAATTTTTCTAGGTTGCAGATAATAAAGTAGCCATATTATTGCAACTCATTTTTCGTGAGATATAGGCAAAACTCATGGGAGGCATTAATGAAAACTAGGTATTCACAAAGTTTTTTACTTTCTAACGAAGACTAGACAAAATAGTGCCTTGATAATTTGGTTTTGCTTTAGTGTGGCACTCGACAACCACTGAACCCTCACAAAGATTTTTCCAAAATCAGTACATAGTTGAAATACGCAGGTATGGCTCGATACATAGAGAGAAAAAAAAGATGATTCTCTGCGTGGTCCAGACCGTCCGTGGTTGATCGGCTTGGTTACTCACCACCCGGTGAGATGTCGTCTTACTTGTTGACGAGCAGCCATAGGGCGGTTGCCCCATGGCATCTCCACCAGTTGCCAACCTTCGGGGGGCAGATGGGCAATATGGGTAGGTGTCGGATTCCTTGGCTGCTGCGGGAAAGGTATTACGGCCCTCTCCAGGGGAACTATGACTGGTACAGGGTCTTACATGGACACCAGTGTGTCGATGGATTGCGTCCGGGCTACCGGTCTCTGGTTCTGTGACTTCTGTAATGCTAGCTGTGGGGCGTGATCTCATCTCTATTGGAGGTTCTGAATGTGCTGGTGCTCTTGGAGGGGGTGCAGGAGACCTTGAGACCCTTCTCTCTCTCCTTGATATTCTAGGGTGGTGTCCCGAGTGTCGCCCTAGACCTGCAGCACCGGAAAATCTTAAGACAGCTCCACAGACCCCAACAAATCTCGACCATAAGAAAAATTTGAATATTATTCCTGCGAGTACCATTACGACACCGAGACCGACTCCAGGATATCCTAGACCGTGTTCTACTCGTCTTAATCGCCGGGTAGTCTCTTTCTGTTTAGCTAAATGTCTGGCCTTTTTAATGATAGTCTGCAGACCCAAACTGTCCTTCTGAATATTCTTGTCGTTCCCTGACTCGTCACACATTGTCTGTGTGAACGTCAGGTCCCCAAGGATCTCGGTAATATTTCTGTCGCGAATTTCTCTTACGGCTTTTTCCAAAAGCGCCGAAACATTGATGCCAACTTGATCTAGGAACTTTGTGTTGTAGACAGGGGAAATTTCTCTAAAAGGGATAAGGTTAACAAAACGCGATCGGGCCTCGCAGGTTTGTGGGAGAGTCAGAGTGGCTTTCCCTTTTATGATCCAGGTGATCGGTTCACGCCCTTCGCAGTTTATGCGAAGCTCGTGCTCGGTCATCACGGAAAATACCCAAGTATTGGAATCCTCAATTCTTGCCCAATACGTTTGCGACATGGATTTTACACGCATGTCACATAATTCAGATTGATTGAACCTGGGGTGGGTGAGGAGTTGTACCTCGCAATCTTGGTTTCCATAGATCTCATATATAGGGCGTGTGTCTCTACATATAAACTCCGTGGAAGTCTTCTTGCATCGTGTTACATCTTCCTGATCGAACTTGAAGTATGTGTTCAAGTGTTCGGAAATAGCTGTGTAGGAGTGACTGGGCGAAATGAATACTACGGCCGTGGTTATCGCATTTTTAATCTCTACGGGCAAAATAAGGTGTTTATACAACGTATATTTCGTTAAATCTACCATTGGAAAGGTTAATATGAATACAACCTTGTCCATATGGAAATAGGCCGTCAGGTCTGCTATGTTTACTAATTCTGTGGCGTGGGAATTTTCTAGCGGTACGGGTATCTCTATGCGCTTATTTTGCCTCCCGCGGATAGGATAGAAGGATGCAACTGGCCTTTCTTTGCAAATAAAATGCATTTATAAAGACCTGTGTATCTACCTCGTATTGATTTATTTCCCCGCTCAATGCTGATAACAAATTGGCTAGTTTTTCGTTATATTTAATTAATTCAAATCGCTCAGCCACTTTCCCTGTCGATTCTTGCAATGATTGATTGAACGGTCCCAGAAGATTTTCGAAAGTTCGCATTCTCGTTTGAATTTTTTGAAACTCTGACTGGACTATATGCGTTTGGTGGGCCAGAAGGGCTAACGTCTCGCTGGTGGTATTTTTCAATGATTCAATACATTGATCATAATACTCCGTGTTTTCCTAGTCCATGGTGCCAAATAAAACCTTACTTATTTTCTCTATAAAACTGAAGACCGCGCCGCGTTTCACTCGTTTAGTCCTCCGAGAGCAATTCGCGCAAATGCCGATGTGTCTCGTCTATTGAGTCTAGCGGGTGCATCATTTCATCCAGCTGTGGTTCAATAGTACATACAGAATGTATGTCGTTGCACGCCCAATTGAGTTTGAACCATTGCTTGACCATCAGTTGCCGCTTTTCCAGGAACTTCGTCGCGTCTATATGCGTGACCATCTTCCAAGTCATGTGGTAAATGCGTAAATTGGCATATTTCGTCGACACAAGTCCGTTGCCGTCAGGTATTTCCGTGATTTCAACTTCCACTGCCTCTGGCTCGTGGCCCCGGTGAGCCTGAAAAAAACCCAAAATTTAAAAAGAAGTGGTATTTTCGTTGTTTTCCCTCATTCTCGCCCCCTTCTTATTTTTCTTATGATTCCACATTTCAAAAATAAGAATTTCGTGATCTTGAGGAAAATAAGATTTTTAAATTTGAATGGCTTCGCGCGCATGACGCTCGAGGCGCAGCGATCATTCGTCATGAGTGAGCGATCAACGCTAGGAAGTTTTTTGTAACCAAGAGTCGTTTGGGAATTTTGTTCTATTCCACGCACTGATGCTTCGGGTGCATTCGCATATTTGGCGCTGCAGTTAATAATTCTAGTTCCCACCCTTATACCGCTAGCACCTGTGCTCTTCATAGATTCAAACACTCGTCATGTACCCGAAGGATCTTTTTATAGAATTTGTGGAGGAGCCCTTCGCAGTTTCGGAAGTAAGTGTTCCTACATTTATTTAACAGAGGTTTATATTTTTTTTTTCTTTAGAAGGTTGCCATTGTTATCCTATATTCTTTTTCTTTATAGTTGTCTCCACGGATAGTACGTGAGAGGGAGATTGCGAGAGGTTTCGGGGTCCGGTATGATCTTATTGTGAATTTTCTCCTCTTTTGCAATAATGGATCGGCGGTTTTTGACCATGTAAGGAAATAAAATTTTTATTTTTCAACAACATTTCGAATAGAATTACATTTTTCACTTGCATTTTTTTCTTTCATAGGACCTTTCTCTACCCTGGGATCGGTACGTGGTATTTTTACGTGCTGTAAACCGCCCCCGCTCCGCCGATTATATTTTTGCCCATTTTATGCATTTCCCAACGGTGGCCCGTTTCATCCTGGATTATCGCCTGGGGATCCTGGAGTGAATTCAAAACAAGAAATTTGGATTCGTTTTTGTAAAACACCCTATAATGTAAGAAGGGGATATTAATAATATATGGAAAAATATCAAGTTCTGAGGGTAGACTGAATTTATTTCATTTCCTTTCTATTCATGCATACGTTGTGGCCTCTCATTGACGACTCAGTGGTATGCGGAGGGTGTCCGATTAAACTGATAGGACAGACCGACTCCGTCTTTGTGCTACTAAGTCGTACGCGCATGGTTTGTATGGGACGTTTTAAGAGTTTTTTTTTTTCATTTATCGGGGGGAAAATGTTTCTTAGGGTGTCAGGTTGCCGTCTTATCATCTTTGGTACGGCGTCGACGGGCCTCGTATCGTTTTCAACTCAATAGCTAGTTGGCGGTTGAGCCTTGCTTTTGATTGAGGTGAATTTGATACATTTTTGAGGATAAGGGAAAAAAAAGGAATCTTCTCATCCCATCATGCCATTATCAGGGCAAGATCCTCGGGTTGTGATTTTGGAAAAACTGATGGACACGGTGCCTTTTTCAGTGCCTCAATTCGCCGAGGGCTCAATTCTTGATTGCTGGGACGTATCAGGACTGAGAGCCCTGTTCCCACTTTGTCACAGGAGGTCAATGATCTCCTGTCAGCCTTTAATTTGGGGCTTTTCGTTGTCGAACTGCCTACTTTGGCAGGGCCGGCGGAAGAGCATTTGGCGGGGTGTGGTCTGAGGGGATTTCACCCCCACTCCCCCAGGATTGGAAAGAAATGAGTAGCTCTTATTAGATTGCGAATGTGGCAGTAGGTTTATTGTTCTTCACAATAAAATCAGTAAGGATGCTATCAATGTCACCTTGCTCATTATGTACATATAATGTTGCAAGACTGTCCAGCCTGTCCTGTTCCATGGTGGAGCGCATGTAGTTCTTAAGATATCTCAAAGTCGAGGAGCTGCACTCGTTTGTGCATGTAGAGTTCGGGATCGTCATAAGGAGTTGGATGAAGCGATAAAATTCTGGGAGGAGGCCTTTCACCCAGTTATTCTCCTTCAGGAATGCACCCACGTCCTTAAGCGAATAGATGGGGTGATTGTGTCGAGCAGTTGTTTTGTGAAATTCATTCCTATCATCAATGAGACGCTGTTTATCGAAATCGTTCCCATAGAAGTCAATAATCCTCTCAACATCAGCTTCTTTCCCAGTCACAAAAGCCTCACACTCATTCAGAAATGTCCTCGTTTCAGAATGAAATCTATTCAATGAATTGACAACGCGGTCAAAAATTTCCAAGTATATTTTCGTGTAATATTCTTTAGGGGTTTTGAATACGTGAGCCTCTGATGATGTTTCATATCGCTTGGGACGGCTTCGTCGTCGAGGGAGTGTAGGTTTCTCAAGCTCAAGATTGTCTGCTTCAGACGTCGCTGTCTCCCATATGAATTCATATTTTGAATCTCTTGCACTCTCCAGACTACACACAACCTCCTCAGCTTTCCGCTGCCTATCCATGGCACATAGATCCGGCTTCTGGAGCTCCGTGTTCAATATTTCAATCCTTTCGAAGATCTGAATGATTGTGACTAGCAGGAAATAAAATTCAAATGACTCCATCTCTTTAAGGAATCCTCGAGCCTTGGAGGAAACGCTGTCTAAATCCGATTCCTGTCTCAGTGAATTCAAGTAGCTGAACGCTGCTGTATAGTTGGCTCTCGTATGTAATGTTTTCAATTAAGAAACTCGTAACACCCATCTGAAATAGCGAATTATGCACGAAATTTACATAAAATTCGAGTTCAAATGGGAGAAAAATATGATAGAAACCTTGTGGGGCAGAAAGCTTTTAGGGCCTGAGTCTTCTCCCCTTCCGATGTCGAGAGACGCTGTATAACTTGGAACTCAGCAACTCTTTTGGGAGAATCTCGTAAGAAGTTGATCAAGTCTTTCACTGTGCCGATGAAATTATTGGCTGCAGTGACTTCTTGCAATCCATCTTGCACACTCAGATTGACTTGATGAGGGTGGCAATGTACCCACAAAGCTCTCGGTTGCTCGACCCGAATACGGCTTTGCAAACCTGAAATTTTCCCTGCGATATTGGCTGCTCCATCGTAACACTGGCCCCTTAATTTCTCGAAATCCAATCCATGACGCTTGAAAATCTCTTTAACGATGTTAAACAATACTTCTGATTTTGTACTAGCCGTCTTGTAAAATCCAAGAAAAATGTCCCTTGCAGATAAATCCTCAGAAACTATGCGTATGATGACTGAAATTTGCTCAACCCGAGAGACATCAGCGGTTTCGTCAATCATTAAAGCGAAGAATGGAGCAGCTTTTATGAGGTCGATGTTTTCATTCAACACCCTCGTGTGCATCATCTCGAGTAACACGTTTTGAATGTCGTGATGTAACCATTTATGGCCATCACGGTTTAACCATTTATTTAACGCATCAACATCTTCGGCTCTAGCATTCAAAATCTGACGAAAGTTGGAACGTTCATCATTATAGGAGCCTCGCAAAGGTAGACCCTGCATTGCTAGTAAACGAACGGTATGGATGATTAATTTCATTGCTTCTCGATTTTTTATCATTTCTTTCTCTTTCACCGACGACATGTGCTGCAGCACGTTCAGTGTTCCTCTTCCCTTCAATAGCCGATGAGAGCTCAAATGATTTTGACCTTTTTCGTGACTTGGAAATGCTCGATATGCATTTTTGAAACATGGAAACCCTGTGGTACCAAATGCCTGTCGTGATGCCAAACTATTGGTATCTTGAGGTACTGATAGCCGCAGAGCCACTGCTTCAGTACAAATTGTGCAGATCACTTTGTTATTGCTATCGAGTGAAATCCAAGGATACGTTTTCTTCCAATTGTGCAAGTTTTCCGCACTTTTGGGGTCAGGGTCTGCTAGAAAGAAAAATGAGTGAATTGCCAATTAATAATTGGTATTAGTAGACCTTCCTTCTCAACCATTTTTGCGAAAAAAAAGACTCATAAGAGAAAGAATGAAGTCAATTCGAGTCAATAGATTTGTCGGTGGCACCTTGCAAATCTGAGGTTAGATTGGCTGTTAACCGATCAATACTAACTGAAGCATCTGGAAGTTTTAAGGGCTCCGATTCTTGGTCTCTCTTCTTGTGAGTCTTCACAAAGAATCGATCCAAGGTATTCATACGTACTCAGTTCCACTAACACCAAAAATCGAACACCTGGTCTATTCAACGTAGACGCACACTTAGTCAGCAGGAGACTCGCTCGGCAGATACAATCGCCCTTCTCTCTCTTCAACTCCCTCCCTCTCACATTTGGAGCCCGATGGGTTCGAGAGTGGGGAGGGACCACTGTAGCAGTCCATACTTTTGGAGTTTACATGCGAACGATTGTTGTCGCGTGAAAATGCCCTCAAAAATTTGAATTTTCTCCATTTTAATTTTTAAACTCTTAATCACAACATTTCAACATTGAACAGGAGGACAGCATTTATTAAAGAATAGCAAAGCATTTGTGGAAAAAAATTTCCAATGACATTTGAATTTTGTATTTTCCAAAATTCAGCATGTGGAGTGCTCCACACCCACCGCATTCGGGGTGTGGAATGCTCCACACCTACCACACCGCTTCCGCCGGCCCTGCCATCCGTACTATCCACACCATTCTCACTTTCCTCCTACATGATTGGGCTCAACTCTGGTTGGTTTCGTGGCATAATTACGATTTCAGCTGCTAAAGACTCCCTTTCATACCATACCTTCAGAGAATGCCACTTGTCTTTCATCATTCTTTTCTCTTGAACAATGGTCATTTAATTAGTTAATACCAAATTGATATTGAATTGTACCAAAACCAGATGCTTTGAGATCAGTTGACTGAACTTCAATGAACCGATCACAGAGCGAACCGAAATTGACAAAATATGAACTTCAGTATCTTGTTTCGAATCAGTTTAAATCAAACAATTTCCGAATACCGAACTTCAGTGTTCTTCCACTGGCCAATTCTTCAGAGTTTCATTGCAGTTTAGTTCATAAACTGATTGTATTAACTAGTATTTACAGTTTATGTAATTTACTAGATCAAGTTTTGAGCATTTATTTGTTTTTATTTATTCTAGTTTTGAATATCTATTCATACTGATCAGGTTTTATTCAATTGCGAGTACCATCGCACCATCGCACCATTTTTCTGTCTCACCTGTTCTCTGGAAGAATTCTGAGTGTTTCATCATGCAACACTAGTATTATTGTTTCTCCTTCATGAAGCTCGTGTAGTTTAAAATCTTCAGTAATCTTATCCCATATTTGTTGCAGGTCGTCACCTGTCAAAATAATCATTTATTAAGATATCGCAATTTATTTATAGATTCAATTCTTCATACGTGTTCAATATTTCAAAATTTATTCCACCCCTTCCACACATCTAGAAGTAATTTGTTTCGCAATTTGAAATGATCATTCCAATTGGTATCAGAGTTTCGCGCGGATACACATGAGAGATGATGGGAGGTTTCGTTTTGTTTTCTTCGCGCGTACTATTTCTATCCTTGTTTGATTGCTCGAGCTTGCCACGCGGCTGCAGCGTCAACTCTCCCCATCGATCCATCCGCGTTGCGCGCGCAGCCGCTGAATACCCGTTCTCATCAAAAGAACTAAAAATTAATTTTTCCTTGATTAAGCCCTCTATCTGCACATCCAATAATTTTCAAAACCTTTCAAAATTAATGTTTTAATAGATTGAATCCTTTTGAGTCGTTTTTATTGATCCCTTTTCATTTTATGGCATTGGCGTGGGCCATGTGGATGGAGACGCCATTTTTCTCATTTTATCCCGTCCATTGTCCGTAGTTATTTTCACTTCCACTTTTACTTTTATATTTTCTCTCAGTACTTACTCAATTGATCCTGGATATTTTTCTCATTACTCTCCTCATCCATTTTTCCAGCCTTCTATTGCCATGGGTACCAGACACAAGGCCACCAAGCGTAATCCACCCAGACGCCACGTGCTAACTAACTAGTTTTTGTTTTTCTCGAATCTTTTTCAGTTCTTAAACACTTTTTCACAGTTTATTAATGCGCAATGGAAGCGTGCTGGGCCCATAACCTGCTAGATATTTAGTGATCATCAGGATGTTGTGTAAATAAAACAATTGCGGTTTTTAATAAAGAACTATATTTAGAAAGATGTTCATACACTCGTGTCTCGCACCGTAGCGTGCATCGAAGTAAAGTGCGTCGCACAATCACGGTAACTAGGCGACTGACGCATGCGCGTCATCTATACTCAACAGTAGAAGTAACATATATATATATATATATATATATATATATATATATATATATATTAACATGATAAAAATCATGTACTGTTCCTCGCCTGAACTGACCGCGAATCATGGGGGAAAAATTAGTATATTACCCCAGCGAGGAGTCAGATCACCCAGGGCCACAATTGTCATTTTACTTTTTTTTTATTTCTATTATTTACTTTCTTTTCATCATTCTCTCGAACTCTGTCGATCGCGCTCACCGTGGGTTACGTGAGCTTCGCGACGAGGGGAGTGGAGCGGAGCATCGGGAATGACTACAAGTCGGCACTACAGCAGATGACGAGTAGCACACCGACTAGCACGCACACACCGAGTCTGGGAGACTCACACCACGAAGGACGCGAGAGACGATCGACGCACGTCAGTAGGCATCTCAGACCTCTACGTCCGAACCCCCACCGCCTCACCGATGGATCGGGGGCGCAAAGTCGCCCAGTAAAAAACTCATGCTGCAACATTGAGGGAGCATCGGATTATGTTGGCTTCTGCGCCGTTCAATGCGGATCACATCCACCGACCGCGCAGCGCAGGTCTCAGTTCTCTGGGACTCAGGAACTGGGAATTATGACAATTTTAAAATTCCCAATTCAAAATCGTATAATAACGCGGATTCTCCGCGCTTCCTCGCGTGATCGGGGTGGGGGTAGAAAAGATTTTGAGGTTCCTCGGGGCGATGTACGACCCCGACGGACACTCTTCGCTGAGGTTCAACCATATTAAGTCGCTCTGTGCAATTAAAGTTTTATTATGCTCTTTGAGCTTCTTTAAATTGTTAAAACAATTATTACTTTGGTGTGCCTGGATTTTCCGGCCTTTTCCTGACGTCGCCGTACTGAGGGTCCAGACGAGTTTACCCTGGAGTTTCTCGCGTATCAAACGGTGAGCGTGATTTAATTTGTGAGTGCTCGCGTAGTTTTTCGATTTATTTATCCGGTGGCCATTTTGGACACCGTTTGAGTGTTAAAATTCGAGCCTTCTGCTTTCGGGACGCGGCACTCAGTGGCCTTTGGCCTCATTCCTTTATTTTCATTAGTGAATATTAATTATTTCATCCATATTGGTGCCGTTTATCGGGTTTGATTTTGGAACTTTGGTCAATTTCTTCATTCGTGTGGCGCGCGCGTCGTCGTCGCTTACGGGTGATCCTCGCGTCTTAGCGTCTCCCACGCATCTCTGAAATTATTATTATTTCTTTTTGTTAATTAGTATCACTAGGTTAATTACATTTTTTTTGGGTTGTATAACGTCTTTGCTCGCGGGAGTCCTCTCCCGCATGTGTAAAAGATCAGACTTAACTCATTGGATTAAAAATATATATTTTTTTTGTTTTGTAAAAGTTTGCATATTGTTGAGTTCCGCTCATTGTAGCCTGTTCCCACACGCCTCCGCGGTTATCTGAGCTAGTCGTGGAACGCGGCTCAACGGTGTGACCTTGTCCTTTGGCGGTTAAAAGGACTGGCGCCCTTTTTGGCATTTTGTCTCCTCTCGTTATTCCCGTCGTTCTAATTCCGGGTTGAGAGAGTCCAAAAGGGTCGCTGAAAGTTCGTGGAGAACCACGCGTCTGAATCCCGCAGACGCGCTTGGAAAAATACCTTACAATATATATATATATATATATATATATATATATAT
>NW_021680751.1:166751-181272 GCF_001412515.2 Diachasma alloeum
TGACGAGAGTCAAACCTCGTCCGTTAAATAAATCATAAAACTTATGAACTTAGCAGTAGAATCAAGTAATACTTAATGGAGAGGTAGTGGAACCTCTACCTTCCTCCCTTTTGGTTAGGGTTCTGAATGTAAGTGTACACATGAACCATTACGGGGGGGACATGAAGAGCTTCAGCGACCCGAAGGATGTCAAACACCTCTGGAGAATGACTAGGATCATTTTCCTTAAAACCATGAGGAGTGAACCCGTTGATCCGGTAAAACCTCGAATAACAGCTCGAGGTTAGGGAGAACGAACACCTCATCAGAACCCGAAGAACACTGCCACTAACACTTCTTGCTGTTGCAGTGATGCGGGGGGGGGGGAACACCTATATTCCTGGATGGACCTGATACCTGCTCGAATTGCTTGGACTAACCGAAAAATCCAGACATCATCGTCGACAGATGACAGTTGGCTAGCCGGCCAATCAAGAGGACGTCGATAAATGCAGTTACTGACCAGTTGACCGGAGAGACGTTGTTCCCAACCTTGACCCTGGAGGCGCTATGGGTGGGTTAACTACCAATGGGAAAGTAGAGATCGTCCACGTGGGTCAACTAATTTGAATAATTGATACCTGGCGGAGCCATTACCCGGACTAATTGGAGCAAAGCAATAGTTTATGAAGCTAGATATTGCCAAATGTACTCAATTCGGGCCAACGTGGCAATCTCTGATTGGTTGATGGGAAATTGGGGTAGAAGGATGAGCCTCAACCCGGATGTGACGCTACCGCGACCTCACTCTGGAGTCGTTTGTTGCCACGTGTGGTTCATGTGGTGACACAATAAATCATTTAAAATAAAATCATTAGAATAAGTTAATTTAAGTCACTAAGCAGTGCGTGGTGAATATCCTGAAGCGACCAACGTGCCGACCGTACGTCAGGTTCAGGGAAATTTGAGGCAAAGCCCGGAGAGATCGGACACTTCAGCGAGTATTTGTGAGTACTGTCTCATTATCGCGAAAACCGAGTGCTGGAGACCCGAATTGTCTGATAAAATATTCCGAGGACAATAATAATACCCTGAGCGATCTGTTAGAGTGATTTTTGCGTGGTAGTTTCCCGGATTTTCCCGGATATTACGATAGCGTCATCTTGTCGTCACCGCGTGGTCCGAGCCAATTCTTGCATCTTCTTTTGCCGTGGGAAAATGTACATTCACGGTGAAAATATAGGAAATAGAGAATTGTTAATGATGGTAATTGGTTTAATAAAATTTTTGTGGATTACGATACATCCGCATAGCGGAAGTTTGAGTGAGCGGATGAATGGTGGTGGGTTCAGGCCAGATTCCACCACACAAGAATTGTGTAATTATTTCATTACCCGAACAAAAGGAAGGAAAAATACATTACTATAATGTTGTGTAACATGAATTTGTGTATGCATAAATTTGTGTAACTTTATTTAGTGTTCCCGAACGAATATTAATGACTCTCTGACGATTCTTTGGTTTAATGAGAGATTATTACATTGTTGAGCATTTGCTGACAATTGAAAGGTCCGAACAGATAAATAAAAGTTGATTTTTGTTAATTTGAAGAAAGGGGGAATTTCCTTCCGGAACTTCCAATAGTAGTCTGATAATTAACTTCTCTCAGGTATATTTGCTAAATAAAGTAAGCAAAGAGGCCCGAATAGAACAATCATTATTAGATTTAAGTGCCTGAGAGGCTGCCAAGGTAATTATTATCTTCATTTTATCAAATAACTTGGATGGAGTCAAAAGTTGCCGAAGACATCGTATTAAATTGATGAGAATTGACTGTCTAAACGCAGAGAATTTAATAATTCATTTGTTTGAGAATTAATGTAGTTTTTGCCCGAAATTTAGTTTAAAAAGAATTTCCTTTTATTTTCTTTCTTCCCCTATTTGACTCCATGCAACATTACAAATGGCGCCCGCACAGGTCTAAGGCTCGAATGCCTAAGAATCAAAAATCTGATTCCACATAAATTGAATGATTTAGACTTGCGAAAATACAGAGCGAATAATTTATTTGAATAAAACTAAAAATTTTGGATGACACCGATAGTATCGAATTAAATCAATAATACAGAATAATCGATTGGAAGGTTAGGCAAGACACGGGGAACCCAGCGCTCGGATAACTTTGGCGTTATCATTGGTGAAATGACATTGTGTTATTATCTATGCATTGTTTTCGGGTTGTACGGGCTATCCCTACCCTCCTATCCTTTCCCCATTGGCAATATTGACTGAGTGAAAATTATTTAATGAAATAGTTAATTCAACTCATTTGGAAATATTTCAGAATAACTCAATAGAGAATTCTGAGATAATTACAGTACCCGAACGCGATTCTTGTTTATTGGGAATTTGATGATTCTTCCCCAATTTATAAAAGTAAAATGTTTATTCACTCTCCCATTCTGACTGTGAGTGATTTCGTGAATTAAAATAGACTTTCATTAGGATTGGCGGGGGGATAGATAATCGAGGACAGTTAAAAGGGAATTTATCCGAGATGAGGCGTTTTGATTTGGCGGAAAATATCGTCCCCACAAATATCCCGATGCACGAAGTTACTACGGCAATTGCTGCATTGTCCAGGGGAGAATTAATGGTTCGGATGGACGTTATCGGGATTGATCTTATTGGACTTTCATACGCTGAAATGGTTGAACGTGCCACTCGTTATGAGTACGTAACTCGCATGGGACCACGAACAACGTACTTCAGCAGAGCAGCTGAATTCAGTTGGGGTCCACCGTTCACTGTTGGGGGAGCCAGAGCACTTGGACTACTGGATTTTAATCCATTACTAAGAACACCTGACGAAACACCGCTTCTTGATGCATACCATAGGACTTTACTGTCCGACAGCATCGTACTACCCACAGGACAATCACCCGGAGCTTTCTATCAGGATCCAATGCCAATGTCCGGACTGAGTCTGCAACAAAATCGTTCATTGGGATTGTCCGTCGGGCCCGAAGCACCAACACCACAGCCACTACTATCAACATGGATGAGAGAAATTGAAACACAGCTCGGGAGATACCTGCAAGACAATTTAAGAGCTGCTCAGAGAATTTCCGAACAAGCATCAAGAGTTCAAATACAAGAAGTTGAAGGGAACTATTCTCCGGAGGGGGTTAATACTTTCCTGAGAGTACCAGTGTCAACACAAAGGTGTCGTTCATCCTCACCTATGAGTAATCAGAGCACGCGCTCGTTACAGTTGGATGAATCAATGATTATAAGAGAGGAGGAACAGCTTCTGGGGGTACAGAGACTCTCACCACCAGCTGAAGTGACTCCACCAGTATCCACAGTCGCAAATCAGTCATCCACAGTATCCATCAGTGAAATTACTTCTCCACCAAGGTCACCAACGTGTAATCAAGAAAAAAATGCACGTGACCATGGTGAGAATCTCAACAATCAGGTTTCAACACCCGAGTTACCAGTAAATCAACAGCCAACAGTAACAGTTACCGGACCTGCTAGACAAGGAGTGGTCACTATGACATTTCCTAGCACAGACAATAGGATTCAATCGATGGTGATGACGACAGTAGAAGGGAATGTAACGAGAAAATCTTTGCTGAGCGCAACTGCTACACCATTCACACCAGCAAACAATTCTCCGCCCAGATTAAATCGATCAGTGATTAATGGACGATATGTGTCTCATGTCAATATATCTGATCCAAGCCAACTTAGTGGAACTGGTCTCTTGTATTATGGAAGAGGAGTAACATCTCAACCTACCCCAGCACCACCAACCAGACCCATGAATATAGGAAACAGATTGGAGAATATCTCGGAGGCGAGCCCAACCACTTCTAGCAATCCACCAGTGATAGAGGCGAATGTTATTATTTCACACCCATGTGAAATTCAGCAGACACCACCTCCTCACACGTCAACTGCTAGATTGATGTCGAACTTGGAGAATACCAGTCATCGAAGATCATTGGTGTTTGATCTACCCGAAGCAGCTAATAGTGAAACATCACCAACAATGACATCAACAATGTTAGTTCAAACTCAAAGCACCACTCGTCTGTCAGCATTCTACTGCTATGTCCCTCATATGAATGCTCCGAGGATGTTTGGAGACAGAGAGTACCACAATGGCCCGATGCATAGTCAATATTACAACCCTATGCCGGAAAATACTAGGACTCAAGGGGTGTTTTCCAATAATCTGCCAACTTGTGGGATGAGTTATCAACCGCTGATTTCACATATATACCCGAACGCTGAGACATCTAGGCAAGCAACCCAGAATGATATTACATCAAGAGGATTTCCGGCTAATACGGGAGGATTACCACAGTCCACGGTGCCCATCACTACTCCCACAGCAGGTATTAGTGGAGAACCAAATGTGAACGTTGGAGCTGCCTTTCAAGCCACTCCGGTACCTGAGCAAGTACCTGGAACCTTCAGACCCTCTCAAAGCCAGGAAAATTGCATAAATAACGATATCCCCTTCCAGGCTACTCCAGCACCTACACAGACCTCTAGAACATCCAGAGCTTCACAAGATCAGGGAAGTTTCGTGAATAATGATATCCCAAGCCCATTAGTTACATCCGCTGAGCAAGTTCCGAGGACACCTAGAACGTCACAAGATCAGAGAGACTTTGTGAATAGAGGAACTTCAACGGCTAGACGATCAACTACGAGTAATTCGCAAAATCCAGGCCAGAAGCACCCGAACTTCACGTACCCAGACCCGGATTCCATCCATCCAGACACTCGTGAGACTAACTTCCAAGGAAATAACAACAATCAAAATGATGGAGCTGGACATCAAAGCCCTGATGATCCTGGAGATGACTCATCAGACAATGATGGATATGGGGGAGGTCCTGGTAATGGGGGTCGTCAGAATGCTAACCAAGGATCACGTAGGAATAATAACAATAATAGCTCCCGAACTAATCCGAAGGGGGATTCCAACAGGAATGGAGGATCACGAAACCCCAGACGTAACAATCCTGATGACCTAGACGATCCTGATGATCCAGATGGATCTGGAAATGGGAGTAACCCGTGTGGAGATGATATCAGAAACAGATCAAACCCGCACGTCAGTGGTGTTGGCAATGCTAAAGGCAAATACGCCAAAACCATTGAGGCCCTGAGGAAACAAGAGATTTACTTCAATGGACGAGAAGACCAAGATGCAGAGGCTTATTTAGACCAATTGCAGATGTTTATCAAGACTAATGGAGTTGAAGAAGAGGAGATATTAACAGTTATCCCGAGTACTCTTCGAGAGTATGCCCTCGACTGGCATATAGTTAGATGGCACACTATTCACTCGTACACAGAATTCCTTGAAGCTTTCCGTAAGGTTTACTCAGTTGTTGCCTGGAGGGATGCCCTTGAGAAAAATCTGAGGAATCAATCACAAGCAGCTGGTGAAAGCATCACCAAGTTTTATCGTCATGCTTGTGCCATGATGACGGATTTGGGACACACTGAGGAAGCAATGATGAGATTTATCTATGGGAATATATTGCCTGAGCTACGAGAGAAAATTGATGAGGGCAATTTCCGCACTTTGGATGAACTGATAACTCTGGTTAAGCAGAAAGAAGCTCATGCAACGTATGCCTCTGAGTATCGTTACCCACTTGCTTACTTGGTGAACAGATTTGGAGACAAAGGGAGGAGTAAAAATACCACTTCAACTAATTATCAGTACAATAATCAGTCAAAATACAAATCACGAGTATCTACTGTCAAATCTGAGGAGAAGGAGGAATTCTCGTACCCGAATGCACCAGAAGCAAACTTGAAACCCGAAGGGGGAGATCAAATTATCTCAATGTTAGCTGAAGTGGGGAAACAGCAAGAGAAACTGTTACAACTCTACAAATCACCACTAGCACTTGCAGAACCTGTGGGACTCCAAGAGCTAACGATGCAGAACACAGGATCACCTCCAGCAGCACCAACGAATAATAATCCTGGGTATGAGAGACAATACAAGCCTCAAACCAACTATTCAGATCGTTATCCCCCAAATAAACCAGCAGCACCATCTTCAAGCCAACAGCAGCACAACGCATCACGTAATCCAGGGACATACACTCGTTACACTGAGCCCTGCTTCAATTGTGGAAGGGTAGGACACGGGTGGCGTAACTGTAAGCAACCACGAGACCAAGAGAGAATCCAGAAGTATCATGAGGACTTCCTCAGACGTCATCAGAAGATGGCCACAATTGATGCAGTCTTGGGATTATCCTCCGAAGAGGTTTTGATTGATTATATCTATGCGAATTTTCCTGAGACATTTCAGGGAAACTCTCGCCCGGACCAGTACTAATGCCGCCTGCTGCTCCGTGGTTATTGGGCGGCGAGAACGCTATCACCACATCCATTGACATAATTGGAAATGGCTGGGATTTCTTCCAGTTAAAACAATTACAATTACCTGGAATATCACAATCAGAACCATTTGTAAACGAAATTCAAAGACAATCACTAATGAGTTTTACAAATGTTAGAATGGACCCGGACTCAAAGCTTGAACATTCAAATGTTATCACATTCGAAGACTTACAACAATTAATGAAAAGAATATCGAAAATAGAAAAATGGTATTTTGCTCTCGATTATAATAATAACTTGTATCTCGCACTGCTGGACACTGGAGCATCTCGCACATGTATCAATCCCAAGCTTGGTAATGAACTGATGGGTTATGCCATCACCTCTCCCGGAGAATTTTTCACTGCTAATGGCACCTCAATCACTGTGCAGGGACAAGCTGTCTTGGAATTTAGCTGGGATGGAAACAAGACGTTAGTACCAGTATACATTTTCAGCCCCTTACAAGAGGCGTGTATCTTGGATATTGATTTTATTAAGTTAATGAGGATTACGATGAATGCTGAGGAGGATTCATTCCAATTGCCTGGACGTGAGATGGTCAAATTTATGAAGAAAGAAGCTGGATTATTACAGCTTCCGAGACTGACGATTGCACCGTATCACATTTGGAATGGATCACATGAGAGCAGAAATACTGAGCTGGTTACCCGAAGAGCCCGAAATTATCCCTGTGACACCGTTATTACAATACAAAATGGAATTAAATGACCCTGAACCAATAAGACAGCCAATCAGAAGGATGTCTCCCCAAATGTTAATGATGGCTCAAGAGCATGTAGATAAAATGTTGCAGGCTGGCTACATTGAAGAATCATTGAGTGCTTGGTGTAGTTGTCCAGTCCTGGTGTTCAACACAGATGGTTCATCCAGGTTTTGTATTGACTTTCAGTTGGTTAATAAAAAGGTGAAGAAATTGGGATACCAAATTGAACAATTAGAACGAGTTCTAGATGGATTAGGAGAAGCTAATTTCATCACAAAATTAGACTTGAGCAAGGCTTATTTTCATGTGGCATTAGAGGAAAAGAGTCGGGAGATTACAGCGTTTTTCATGATAGGGACGAGCCTTTATCAATGGACGTGTATGCACTTCGGACTCCGCAATGCGCCCGGAATGTTCAAGAAGCTGATGAACATGGTTCTCACCCCGGACTTAACGCCATATGTATTTGCTTACTTAGATGATATCATCATCATCAACCCAACCAAGGAAAAACACATAGAGCTGGTAAAAATCGTCCTCAATCGACTCGAACGAGCTAAACTCACCATCAACCGGAAGAAGAGTCAGATCTTGTGCAAACAGGTGAACTTCCTGGGTCACATCGTGAGTTCCAAGGGCTAGAAATCAATAAAGATCGGATTCGACCTATTAAGGAGTACCCTCTACCACGAACACAGACCTCAATGCGTCGCTTCATGGGCATGATCACCTGGTACTCTAGATTCCTGGGAGATCTAGCGAAAAAGAAAACAGTTCTCCTCAAATTCCTCAAGAAAAATGCTAAATGGGAATGGGGCTCGGAAGAGCAGCAGGCGTTCCAGGAACTGAAGGATGCTGTGTGTGATACTCCAATATTGGTTCGCCCGAATTTCAAAGAACCATTCACCATTCACACTGATGCCAGCAGCTTTGCGCTTGGAGCGAAAATCACCCAGATAACACCTGATGGAGAGCGTCCTATTGCCTTTGCATCAAGAGTTCTGCAGCCTGCTGAAATTAATTACTCTGTAACCGAAAAAGAATGCTTGGCAGTAGTCTGGGCGATTAAAAAGTTTCGACCATACATTGAGGTGATGATGGTTGTGGAACCTCAAAGAAACGAATCAACGGCTGATGAGATGGTCTATTGAACTCCAGGGGGTGGATATGGATGACCAGTATCGAAAAGGCTCTGAACACGTCGTACCAGATGCACTCTCCCGAATGTATGAGGACATTAATCAGCTGTCAATGGAGCTAAACTATACTGAATATCTCTGGTACACCGAACGTAAGAAGACTGTGAAGGAAAACCCGGACAAATACTCGGATTGGCACGTTGAAGGGGATCGACTCTATCATCACCGACCGAATCTGTACCTCGATCTGTTTTTGCCTGATATGAATCAATGGAAACTCGTTATTCCACCCGAAATGAGATTCCGGATTCTCGAAGATACTCACTGCCCACCTGAAGCTGGCCACCTCGGGATTGAAAAGACGTATTACAGAGTGAATTTAAATTTTTATTGGCCCGGAATGTACGCAGATACTGTACGTTTTGTGAAGGGATGCCCACAATGCCGACAATAGAAATACAATCAACAGCCACCGGCTGGGCTAATGCAAGAGAGATCAGTTGAGTATCCGTGGAAAGTTGTGGCTGCAGATGTCACTGGCCCCTTTCCGTGTAGCAAAAACGGTAACGCGTATTTGTTGGTTATGCAGGATGTCTTCACCAAGTACGTCGAGTTAACGGTTTTACGGGCAGCGACGGCACATAATATTTGGGAAGCATTCAGATAACAGGTAATATGTCGTTGGGGCTGTCCCACATATTTTCTATCTGACAATGCAACAGCGTTTACGGGCAAACTTATTTGTCAGAGATTGCGAGAGCATAAAATTGTACACGTGCATACGCCGCCATATCACGCCCAATCTAACCCTGTAGAGCGTGTTAATCGTACGATTAAACCATTGATTAGTATCTATTGTAAACAAAATCATAGAGATTGGGATCTTTTTGTGCCCGAATTAGCATTTGCCCTGAATAGTGCCGTACAGTCTACAACAGGTTATTCACCCGCATTCCTAAAGATGGCTCGTCAACCGAAAATGGTGCATGATATTATGAGAGAATTTGATACCACCGTCAAAGTGAATCCGGGGGACTCTACTGTTTGGGTTGAGCGTATGAAGAAGCTTGAGTATCTTCATGATTTGGTATTCAAAAGATTGAGTCATGCTCAACTCCGACAAGCAGCACATTACAATCAGGGGAGAAAAGAAGTAGTATTTAAGGTTGGAGATCTAGTGATGAAAAAAAATTATAAATTATCCAATGCTGCAGAATACTATTCCGCTAAGCTCGCTCCCAAGTATGTTGGGCCTTTCAGAGTGCATAAAATCCACTCAATTGTCTGTTATGATTTAATTGACGATGATGGAAAGATTTATGCCCGGATTCACGTGAAAGATTTACTGCCATACCAACTAACCTATGACCATGTTCCACCCTCACAGCCTGAAAATGATGAAGAGCCGGAGGTCCGAGAGGCCTCAGATAATGACGAGAGGAATGATGAGAGGGAGAAGGATCTTGGAACCCCTTCCTCACTAGTATCAGCTCCCACTAGGAGAACAGCTACTCCCACCACTCCAGCAGGAGGAGAAGCAGCAGCAGCAGGAACAGAAGCAGCCTCCAGAGATCCAGGAGATTCTGGAACTACCACAACAGGAAAACCTAGCGTCGGTACTCCTCAACCAGTACGTGGAAGGGGGAGACCACGAAAAGTACCTGAAGCACCCCGTGAGTTCAGTCCCAGAAGACTCAGGTCTCACGTTGGAGCCACAGCCGAGCACCAGCTATCCTATTTCCAGGGAGATGAAAAGTCCCCCGACGAACTTGACTGGATCGGACTATTTGACGACCCATTATGTCCATCGTGTGAGGCTTGCGGGGAACACCTACCAGTTAATCTCGAGGGAGATGATGAATCAGATGGACCCGGATGGGGTGATTGGCTTAATGCTCGAGAGCCAAATGAGACAAGAAAGCCTACAGCCGAGATCGGAGCAGTACAAGTCCCCCAGAACTTCCCCGATAGCTCCAACTGCAACGTCTGGGTATCCCAACTCCCTTACCACAGACTCATCCAGCAGAGTTACCCAGCATCAGATGTGGGGGTGTCTTCCCATTGTTTCACAGACTACCTGGGACTACTGGAGAGAGACACTGGCATGTGTTCCACCGAGCCCATCGACACCAGTACTTCCAACAGACTCTGCATCATCTGCAGTAGTCTCGACAATTCCACCAGTACCTGTGACACCACCACAATCACCCAAGATTGTACATGACGAAGAACCTCAAGCACCTGCAGTGGAGGCGGATCAGGATGACGAGGAACCCCAAGCACCTGTAATACATGAGGATCGAGAAGATGAGGTATTGAGATTGAGAGAGATTCACCGAATTGATGATGAACCTGATGTAATCATTGAAGAGGTAGTTGTCCATGAGCCCGAGGGAGCAGCAAATAACCAGTTGATAGTTCGTACCCCTAGAGCGGTGGATCTAGTTCCAGAGGAAGAGGACTGCCAAATGACGGCCTGCCCTAATAATCACGATCATGATAGCCATGGACATTTTCCCTCAATTGTTCCCGGACTTGTTCGAATGGGACCAGCTGACGCCTGTTGGCGCTGTCTTCAACCTGAACACAATAGTGGAGCTTGCACAGGAGACCATGTCAATGGATCGTACTGCCACAATTGTGGTTGGCAGGGGTACAAGATTAATCAATACCCACAATGCAAAGATACTTGGAGAACTGCTCGTAGATGAAGACAGAGAGCATTGATGTTGGCAGCTGCTGTTCAAAAACGACAGAGAAAGGAAGTGCTGAGGAGAAATCGTCAGAGGGGAGAAGAGAGCAGGAGGGCTGACCAAGGAGAGTAAACCAGAAGAGATTTATCAGGATCCCGGATATCTGTTCATCTGGAAAGATGGAGTAACCCACGGAGGTAGCCTCTATCTGAACCAGTCTCCCGATCGTCCGGTGATTGCCAAAAATAATCCCGCTGGATTATTAAGATATTCTCGTATATGTAATCATATGAAGTTATTTTGAGTTATATTAAGAAGAACAGAGGGAATGGTGATCCCGATATTTAAATATTTAGTTAACATGTGTGATGGTTCGGTAACGTTCTGTCGAGGAGGAAATGAGGCCTTAAATAATTTATTTTGGGTTCACATGTCATTTTCTTTTTTTTTTGGGTGTTGTCAGTGAGAAGCCGGCTTGGTAGGCGTGTCGAAGTATTACGCTTGTATTATTTTGATTTATATAATTGATTTGATTTTATTTTTTGTTAATTTTCTTCTCCTTTTGGTGCTCGCTCTCTCCTTGACAGAAGAAATTCGAAGAAGATTCGAAGAGATTTTTGATGTTATTATTTTTTTTTGTATTAGGCACTTTCTACCCCAAGGGAAGACCAGAGGTATTGATAATTATTTTTACTTTTTTTTTCCTTTTACGTGTTTGATTGTTCTTAATCACTTTGTGAATATTGCATTGGGAAGTATACGAGATAATTTCGATGTTAGACAGTCAAGTCAATTTAAGTAGGAATATATGTACCTGATGAGGATAATCAAAGTACAAGAAGCAGTGATACTATATACTAAGTAAATTCGAGAGGATAATGTAGTAGTTAATGTTAAAACAGCTGAGAGCTAAAAACGAAGACTGACACTCTGAAGACAAAGTGATAACGAGAATTAAAATGTTAAAAAGAACGATGTTACGCTCATAAAAAAAAAAGTTCAGTACCCGTACATTACATAGCACAGAGAAATGGGATATCTAATATCAAAGTATGAATTTTTGTTCACTCGTTTTATTTTTTTTGCGTTTCCTCCACCACCGCAGTGGTTGCAGGCTTGAAGATACTCACAGGATGAGAGTGAAATGAATTACGTTTTTTTTCGTTTGTTTCTTTTGTTTATTCTACGTTATGTGAGATATCTGAGAGAGATTTTTCTTGATGATAACAATTAAAAATCAATGTATGGGGAAGAAGATGAACAAGGGGATTGAATGAACAAACCCGATTATTTTCTTTTGGTAAATTGATGAATGAATTTTTTTTTTGCGTGGGTGCCTATTGGACATATTGGCATCCTTTCTAACCCTTCCCAAAACGCGGAAGTTGATGTTTTTCACCGATGATCAATGGCCTCGACGGTGACAAGCGATGGAGACAGGTATGAAAGGATTATTTCTTAGAATTCAGACTAGAATGTTCAATTACAATCTTCCTTTTTTACTTTATTGCTTAAAATGTTGTCACCACATCCAGAGTCAAGGAAGAAAGAGTAAGTCCAATGTGGGGCCGGGATGTGTGACGAGAGTCAAACCTCGTCCCTTAAATAAATAATAAAACTTACGAACTTAGCAGTAAAATCAAGTAATACTTACTGGAGAGGTAGTGGAACCTCTACCTTCCTCCCTTTTGGTTAGGGTTCTGAATGTAAGTGTACACATGAACCATTACGGGGGGGGACATGAAGAGCTCCAGCGACCCGAAGGATGTCAAGCACCTCTGGAGCATGACCAGGATCAGTTTCCTTAAAACCATGAGAAGTGAACCCGTTGATCCGGTAAAACCTCGAATAACAGGTCGAGGTTAGGGAGAACGAAAACCTCATCAGAACCCGAAGAACACTGCCACTAACACTTCTTGCTGTTGCAGTGATGCGGGGGGGGGGAACACCTATATTCCTGGATGGACCTGATACCTGCTCGAATTGCTTGGACTAACCGAAAAACCCCGACATCATTGTCGACAGATGACAGTTGGCTAGCCAGCCAATCAAGAGGACGCCGATAAATGAGGTCACTAACCAGTTGACCGGAGAGACGTTGTTCCCAACCTTGACCCTGGAGGCGCTATGGGTGGGTTAACTACCAATGGGAAAGTAGAGATCACCCACGTGGGTCAACTAATTTGAATAATTGATACCTGGCGGAGCCATTACCCGGACTAATTGGAGCAAAGCAATAGTTTATGGACCTAGGTACTCAATTCGGGTCAACGTGGCAATCTCTGATTGGTTGATGGGAAATTGGGGTAGAAGGATGAGCCTCAACCCGGATGTGACGCTACCGCGACCTCACTCTGGAGTCGTTTGTTGCCACGTGTGGTTCATGTGGTGACACAATAAATCATTTAAAATAAAATCATTAGAATAAGTTAATTTAAGTCACTAAGCAGTGCGTGGTGAATATCCTGAAGCGACCAACGTGCCGACCGTACGTCAGGTTCAGGGAAATTTGAGGCAAAGCCCGGAGAGATCGGACACTTCAGCGAGTATTTGTGAGTACTGTCTCATTATCGCGAAAACCGAGTGCTGGAGACCCGAATTATCTGATAAAATATTCCGAGGACAATAATAATACCCTGAGCGATCTGTTAGAGTGATTTTTGCGTGGTAGTTTCCCGGATTTTCCCGGATATTGCGATAGCGTCATCTTGTCGTCACCGCGTGGTCCGAGCCAATTCTTGCATCTTCTTTTGCCGTGGGAAAATATAAATTCACGGTGAAAATATACGAAATAGAGAATTGTTAATGATGGTAAATGGTTCAATAAGATTTTTGTGGATTACGATACATCCGCATACCGGAAGTTTGAGTGAGTGGATGAATGGTGGTGGGTTCAGGCCAGATTCCACCACACAAGAATTGTGGTATTATTTCATTACCCGAACAAAAGGAAGGAAAAATACATTATTATAATGTTGTTGCATAAATTTGTGTAACTTTATTTAGTGTTCCCGAACGAATATTTATGACTCTCTGACGATTCTTTGGTTTAATGAGAGATTATTACATTGTTGAGCATTTGCTGACAATTGAAAGGTCCGAGCAGATAAATAATAGTTGATTTTTGTTAATTTGAAGAAAGGGGGAATTTCCTTCCGGAAATTCCAATAGTAGTCTGATAATTAACTTCTCTCAAGTATATTTGATAAGAAAAGTAAGCAAAGAGGCCCAAATAGAACAATCATTATTAGATTTAAGTGCCTGAGAGGCTGCAGGGAAGGTAATAATTATTATCGCAAGGTAATTATTATCTTCATTTTATCAAATAACTTGGATGGAGTCAAAAGTTGCCGAAGATATCGTATTAAATTGATGAGAATTGACTGTCTAAATGCAGAGAATTTAATAATTCATTTGTTTGAGAATTAATTTCGTTTTTGCCCGAAATTTAGTTTAAAAAGAGTTTCCTTTCATTTTCTTTCTTCCCCTATTTGACTCCATGCAACGTTACCATGTATATATATATATATATATATATATATATATATATATAT
>NW_021680751.1:181625-181726 GCF_001412515.2 Diachasma alloeum
TAAGATCAGAATCAAAATATCGTCCATAATAATCATGTAGATTGAACAACACTGAACGATCGAAACCCAAGAATTCATCTACGTGACGAGTGACGCTGGCT
>NW_021680751.1:182832-183529 GCF_001412515.2 Diachasma alloeum
GCGAGACATCCCTGGATTGTGGTCATCGTCACCACTCACCCGTGCTGATTGGCCCCGATTGCTCCCGAATTAAAACCCGAAGGACATCGACACCTGACGAACCCCCACAAATCGCGAAGGAAAAGAAGAGACCATCATTCGTGCATTATCTGCCCCGTGAGTCGCCACGTGCCCCGAAAGTAGTAATAGTGAATATAGTAAAATTCGCCCGGAAGTTATTTGGCGGATAAAAAGAGGACTTTTGATACATCGAGCTCATCCCAGCTCTAGTATTAGTGCCCAGGAAACCCCGAGGTGGAAAGGAGGCTCTCCAGGAAAACACCCTGGTATTTTGAAGGAGTGCAAGGCGCCGGTGAAGTTCCACGTGTTCGCCAGAGTGAAGTCCCATCGTGAGTACGAGTTACCCCCCTCATTTTCCCTCTGGACCCCAGAATATTACCCTTCATACCCCCCAACGGTGAGCCTACACTCTTTTGTTTCTTCCCCATTCAGTTATTATTTTTATATTTAGTTGCATTCCCTCGACACGACTAGCGTCTCTCCTTTTTCCTGCATTAGGGTCACTGCCTTCTTACGTGTGCAAAAGTTGCCTGGCCTTACCCATAACCCTAGATCCAAGTAAAAGGCATTTCAACCGTCTTACGACGATCTATCATGCAAATTACTAGAAATATAGATATTCAGTTAATTTTATCCC
>NW_021680751.1:183625-196908 GCF_001412515.2 Diachasma alloeum
ATATATATATATATATATATATATATATATATATATATATATATATATATATATGAATAAACAAATGAACAATGATAAAAATAACACATAGACATAAGCAAATAAATAAACGAATAATATAGCTAAAACAACCCCCCCGCCCGGCGAGTAACCATGAAGAACATGCCGAACTTATCCTCCACTCCTCCTGGTGCGAATGTCGCACAAAGAGGAATGGAGAAGAATACACCTCCTATGCATAAGAGCATGGACGGTTTCAATCGGTCGTTCCTCTTTGTGCGACATTCGCACGGGCACAAGCCTCTCACGCCACCCCCCTCACAACCCGCCATAACTTTAAATTCAAAAATCGATCAGAAAATCCGAAACAACTCAGATAAATAAAATAAGTAAAATAAAATAAAATATATATAAAAAAAAGAGATCAAAAGAAAATAAACAGTAAACCGACAGATAAAATAGACACCGAACGATTACCCGAAAAAATAAACGACTGCACCTGTGCCAAAAATAAAATAGGAAAGGAAATGTTCCAAAATACTTACTGTAATGAATAAAATCCCTGGCACACAAACAAAATTAAAGGCACTTCACTAGTCACCGAGCGAACGAGGGAAACTGACAGGTGAATCGGAAATACAATGTAATCCGAACTCTTAAGAATGCCACCGTCAATACCCAGCCGCTCACGGCCCCCGCCCGGTGCACGGTTATCGAGCCAAATAACTCAATTCACACCATACATAAAATTTAAAAATTCAACTCCTCACAATTGCCTCCAAAAAAAAAAAAACAATGGGAAACAATTTTAAGCGGGGGCTGTAATGTCCAAAATTTTGCACTAAGGATTTAATTTTAGATTAAATTTTATGTAAGATTATAATTATAAGTTATATTATAATTTCAAGTAATTAAGAATCCAATCCACAATTGTAAACCAAATTGAGTGCATTTCATCACTTGAACTCGATTAAAAATTCCAAAGACATTGGAATCGAGTTCAAAAGTGATGACGCCCCAATTACTTAATACTAAGATTCACACGCAAAGGAACGATTGAAACCCGATTAATTGAGACCCCAAAAACCGAATGAACTACTTCCCCATAAAAACCAAAAGAGTGGGAAAGGTCATACGACATTTTCCACCAATTAAAAATGGACTCGTTGGAGCCCATGTGACAAGTGACCCCAAAACTCATATAAAAATGTCAAAAAAATCAAAATTAAGCAGTCTTGAAGCAGCGACGGAGTAGTAACAATTCTGGTGGAAATAGTTCATTTGATCGGTCCGGTTTTTCAATCCTTCCTTCGATTACATGGGATAGTACTGAATTAATAGTAAGTTACGAATAATTGAAATTATCCGGGAATAAAATTTCTTTAACCGAGAGTGGTGACTTTTCTTGCAAATAAGGAATTCGTTTATTGTGACGCGTTGTGGACAGTCTCAACCAAACTCTTAAAATCTTCAAATTCAACTGCCAAAAATTCATTAAAATATCAACAAGTAGAAGAAAGTGTTTGCGTGAAAGTATCCATAATAGCCTTTAGCGCGACTAATTGCTGGTGAGGAAATTACGGAATTACCCAGGGATCTACAAACACATCGAATAATTTACAAATAACAGACCGAATTGTGAGTAACAAAACTTGTAAACCTAAATTTGAATCCTTCAGATCATTCCAGGGATAGGAATTTTAGCTACATAGATTTTTGTAAAATCACGCTGTTTTTGTAAACCGAATAGTTATACAAAATATATTTAAATTCAAACTTGACTCCAGTACAACTCCGAATTTCTTTATTAGAAATTCGTCTCAACTCAAGTCCTATCCCTAAATCAAACCCTTTTCCTTTATATTTTAGAAAAAGGTAAGAGTATAAAACTTTGCGTCGTGCAATAATTATAAAATCTAATAATTTTAGCTTTGATTTTAATGTGACAATTAAAACATGTCCATTCGACACTAAAATCTTTCTCTGGACATAACAATTACATTTAAAGAAACCATCAGGAAGCTAACTTTCAGAGGAATTCATGGAAAATAATGATTAAAAACATGGAAAATTGGAAATATTCAACAATCATCATAAACTATCAAATGAACTAATAAAGCTATCATAATCATCTTTTAACGTCGAACTGATTACATTAAAACAAGTATTTTAAGCTATAATTGAATTCAAATGAAGCATGATGTCCAAAGGTCTCCCCAGAATCCTGATTTTCAGAAATTACAGAATATTCTCAAACTTGCAAATATATAACGATTATTGATATCGCCTTCATCTTCGAACTCGGTCAAAAGCATATCGAAACAAATTTTTTAAGCGATCATTCAATTAATTGAAAACATTTTTTTTAGTTATCGTGAAAAAAAAATATTTGAAAAAATTCAAAAATTTTTAAAAGTAATAAATGAATTGAATTTTAATTAATGGCGATTGATAGGGCTCAACAATACCTACATGGGAGGGAAAAAAAGATTCAATGCAATCGATTCATTAGCGAAGAATCGAAGCAAAATTTGTTTACATACGTACACACATACGGACATGCGTACGGATATGGTTTAAAAATTGCACTTTTGGACTTTTTGAATCATAATGGTTCAATATACCAAGAAAAATCGACAACTTAAATTTGAATGATTACAATGTTTCCATTCGGAACCAATATTTAAGAACATTAAAAACCATTTGCATACATCTAAGAAACATTTTAAATCAAAATATCCGAAAGACATTTGAAAACATTGATGAATATGAAAAACCATTTGCATGCAGCTGAAAAACATTTTCGAAGCATTTCTAAACGTTGGAAAACTTTTGAAAAACATTTTTAAACATTTGCAAACATTTCAAAACATGAAAAAACATGTCAAAAACTTTTTAAAAACCTTGATTGTAAGACGCATAGACGTTTTTTGGTATCACAATATTCCTTATGATATCTGTCGAATATGCAAAGAAGACGAAAACAATATTGTGATTATTTCGAAAAANGAAGCATTTCTAAACGTTGGAAAACTTTTGAAAAACATTTTTAAACATTTGCAAACATTTCAAAACATGAAAAAACATGTCAAAAACTTTTTAAAAACCTTGATTGTAAGACGCATAGACGTTTTTTGGTATCACAATATTCCTTATGATATCTGTCGAATATGCAAAGAAGACGAAAACAATATTGTGATTATTTCGAAAAAATTAATAATATCTTTGAAACAAGCGGCAAATTGACCTTAGCAATACGCTTCTGAATGGTTTCTTTGTAAATTATTTACTTCTATCATGTATAATTGATTGTTTATCATTCTATTAAATAAGATTCATTTTCAATTCATTTTATCAGATTTTCAACTTAATGGAATTTTCTCATCATTATTCTTATTATTCCTTTCTTCTCTATAACTGATTGTCTTTTTTACGGTTCTCTCTCTCCCTCGACATTTCGATTAAATGGTAATAGAAAAATTTTATTAATACCTACTTGAATGAATTTGAAACGTTACATTTGAAGAAACCATCAGAAAGCTATGTTGCAGAGAAATTAATGAAAAATATGCAGTAATAATAACAGAAGAAGAAAAGCTAACTCATCCCCATAGAGCTATCATAGGAAAATTTGAATAAAGTACGAATGGTCTTGCCCGAAGAGGAAAATAACATTTTGAACATTAAGAATTTCAAACATCCAGAAACCGTTCCATTTGCCATTTACGCAGATTTAGAATGTTTAATAGAGTCAAAAGAGAATGATCATGATATCCCTCATAGTAGCTTATGTGAAATGTGCTTTTGATGATTCATTATCGCAAGTCAAAACCCATCGAGGTCCACATTGCATTGAGTGGTTTTCAACAGAGATGATGCTGCTATCATGCAGAGTATATAAATACTTGAAGACCACATTGAACAAGGAAAACTTATCAACTCAGCAATTGAGGATTTTGGACCATTTGAACATTTTACATGTGTAAAAATCCTTTGAATGGAAGTGATACAGTTCGTGATCGCTGTCATTTAACAGGAAAATATCACGGGGCTGCGCATAGGAGTTGTAATCTTGCATATCAAAATTCTCATACTATTCCAAATTCTTCCAGTTAATAAAGAACATTATATCTCTTTCACTAAATGGGGAGCAGGGATTTGTCTAAATTTAAGACTCAACGACTCATTCCGTTTCATGTGTGATGTCTGGAGAAATTATCAGCGTCGGAGGAGTATCTTTTCAGTTGTTTTATTAAAAAGATAGCTAAAATGATTAAAATTTGAATTGACTGTACGAAGTTAGGTTCATACTCTTACATTTTGATTAAAATATTGAATTGCCGCTCGATTTTGACGGGAAATATTCGAAATAACGGAATTTTGTTTAGAGATAGGATTTTAGTTAGGAATATTCACGAAACAAGATATCTAGAATTGTATTGGCAATTAAATTGGATTTTCATTATTATTTTGAGAACTACGCAATGTACAAAAGCATAAGTCAGGATTTTACGAAAGTTTATATGTAGTTAATTCGGAATTCCTACCCCTGGAATGATCTGAAGGATCTGATTCTAATTGTTTCACAAAATTTGATTACAGTTCGGTTTCATTGATGTATCAATTTTTTTTATATGGATCCTTGGTTAAAATCACAATTTCCTCACCAACAACTAGATTCACTAGAGGCTATCATGTATACTCTCACAAAAATACTTTTTTCCACTCGTATAGTTTATTTTGAGTTCGAAATATTTGACAGGACAATTGAAGTCAATAGTTTTGGGTGAGACTCTCCTCAACGCTTCGCAATAGTGTAATTCTTTAAATGCAAGAAAAGTCACTCCTCTCGGTTAAGGAAATTTGATTCCCGGATAATTTCAATTGTTCGTAGCCCACTATTAATTCGGCAACTATTCAGCGTAATTTTGACACTCCGAATTATTGTATTGTATTGAAGGATTGAAAAATACGCCGATTAAGTGAACTATTTCGACCAGAATTATTCCTGCTCCGTCGCTGCTTCAAGACTGATTAATTTTGATTTTTCTGGAGTTTTTATTGGTTTTTACGAGCCACTTGACTCGTGGGGGCTGCAACGAGGACGTCCACATGTGGATGATTCGGGTAAATTGCATGAAACCGAATTGCCTGGAAAAGAAGGGTTTCACTCTCAATTGACTGATGGGCCGATATCTGGTGAAGATGATCCACATGCTCTTAATGTTTGGAGTGAATTCAATATCAAAACATTGAGGGATTTTTCAGATCTCTACCTACAAACTGATCTCTTATTGTTAGTTGAGACTTTTCAAATTTTCCGTCGTAATTGCTTTTCCACTTATGAATTAAACCCTTTGCATTATTATACAACACGTAGATTAGGGTTTGATGCTATAGTGAAATATACAGAGGTGAATTTAGAGCTTTTTACAGATCCAGAAATGATATTATTCATTTAAAAAGGTATTTGAGGTGGAATATCACAATATTCAAACAGATATGCCCGTGCTAATAATCCATTCATGGGTGAGAAATGTTATGATCCCTCGTCAGAAACATCATATTTGATGTATTATGATGTGAACAATTTATATGGGCCGCTATGAGTATCAGTTTGCCATGTGATTCATTTGAATGGGTTGCAACTGGCTCTGTAGACATTTTAATTGCTGCAGATGATTCTCCAGTCGCATATATCCTTGAAGTCGATTTGGAATATCGTCAAGAATTGCATGAACTATATAAAGATTTTCCGCTCTGTCCCGCATATTTCATCCCTCCAGAGAGCAAACATACTAAATTAGCGACCACACTCTTCCCGAATGAAAAGTATGTGATACATTACGTCAACTTGAAGCAATACACAGCTCTTAGTATAAAACTAAAGCATATTCATCGTGTTTTGAAATTCAATCAGAAGCCCTGGTTGGAATCTTACATTGATCTGAATGCTATGAAAAGACAACAGTCAAAAAATGAATTCGAAAAGAACTTTGATAATTTGATGAATAATGCTGTATTCGGAAAAACTATGGAAAATGCTAGAAAACAGAAAGATATTAAGCTTTTCACACATTGGATTGGTCGATATGGAGCAAAAGCATTGATAGCAAAACCCAATATCCATAGCTGTATGGTGTTTGATGATGATGAATGAATGAAACATCCGTATATTTCAAGAAACATCCATATTGGATTTGTGATCTTCGATTTATCAAAAACGATTATATATTACTTCTATCAGAACTACGTTAACAACAGGACTCAGGAAGTACCCCCACCACTCCCCTGAGTTGATGAGGTAACTCCTCGATGACGTCATCCGTCTAGAAAATTCCGCGACGGTGGCGCCAATATCCGATTTCATGCAAGTTTCAACAGGTCATCATATTTCATCCAAGTCCCAACAGGACGGTTCCCCCACCACTCAAGTCGATGAGTCATCGATGACGTCATCCTTCTCGAACATTCCACAACGGTGGCGCCACCATTCCAGAACCTTCCACGACGGTGGCGCCCCTGGTGGTGATTTCGCGAAGCTATCCAGAACCGGCCTAGCTACCCTACTCACTCAAACGAATCGGTATCCACGAATGCATCTGTCTCTTTCAGTATACGCAGTTAGATGGGCACATTGTCTATTCCATATACTGATAGAAAAGGTGGAACGATTCAGTTGCACCAAACGAGGCTTCTTAACTGTTACCGCCATTCGTTAATATTTAACAAATCGTGGTGATAGTTTAAAAGTCTCGTTTGGTTCGACTAAACCGTTCTATCAGTGTAGGAGAGCTTTCAAGAACCCAGTTTATTTTGACATTGAACGTTCAGTGTTCAAGTGAGCCACATTATCAAATACATAATGATATGCCATGCATCGAAATTTATTTTAGGAATGAGAAAATGGAATCTTTCAATACGCTTATCGAGTGATAATCTGACCAGAAACTTACTTTTTGTTGAAGAAGATTTGAACCCTCTAGGGGTTCGTGGGTGAGGGAAAGTTTCACCGATGAAAAATCTTTCCGATCTGGCACCGATTAAAAAGATCGGATCTCAACATTTTGATCAGGCACGGATACAAACAGGCGCTATAAGTCTCATCTAAAACTGATCACAATCCCTTTTGACCGACCAGCCTCATGTACTTGTCGGACTAGAGTTTCCACTCGGGTCCTGATGGGAAATTTAATCATGGAAACCTGACTACCATCGGATTTTTATCTGATCTAAGATCGGGCAACTTGAGCTAAATTTCCACTCGAGGAAGTTCATCAAACAAGCGGTGAAAACTTGTTATTCAACGAATAGCCATTTGATGTCCGACCGATGTCTGGCCATGAGTGTACTTCCAAGATTCGTCAGGCTGATTCAATAGTACCGGTACTTTCTTCCCACATTCTTTCTCCAAATCACAGGACTGAATTACTCCTCTAATCTCGTTTACCTCAAAAATCTTCCCTCATCATGGCAACCCCTTCTTTCACGAACACAAACAACCGTGATTAAAACTACAATATGAGGTATTCCACGCCACATGAGTCAACCGTTGACCCTCACCCTCTTGGAAATTGATGATAATTTTTTCTATGATTGGGGGCATTGAAAAACGATCTCTCAAATTTTTTCAGATTTTTTCGGGAGCCCAGTGTGGAGATGTTTTTTTTTCTCGTTTTTCCGTTTTTTTTCAATCAATCGAGTCCTATCCATCCGATTTTGATTTTTTTAGCGTCAAAATTTGTCATTTTTTACTGCTTATAATCATATTTTTAGTAAAAAACTTTTCTCGATCTTTAGAGGTTCATAATAAGGAATCTTGCAAGAAAAAAGTTGAAAAAGTTGAATTATACAAATTACGTCCCTTTTAATTTTTTTCATTTCTTTTCAGTAATTCTTATAATCAAAACAAGTATTTTGAGCTGTCGTTCAAATTGGACATCCTCCCGGATCTATTTTATTTTCAATTTTTTATTTTCGAAATTTCGCAAATTTTGTCGAAACATCTGAAAATTACTTCGATTATGTATCGAAAAAATATGTAATATATAAGTATACAGTCAATTTCACTTCATACTCTCTATAATCAAAGTCAATCTACGCCATTTTGGGGTGTTTTGACCAAATTTGCGGAATTTCGAAAAGCAAAAATTTAAAATAAAATAGATCCAGGAGGATATCCAACTTGTATGATGGTTCAAAATACTTGTTTTTATTATAAGAATTACTGAGAAAAATGAAACAAATCAAAAGTGAAATAATTTGCAAAATCCAACTTTTTCAACTTTTTTTTTTTGAAAATTCGGTATTATGAGCATCTAAAGATCGAAAAAGAAATTTACCAGAAAAATTCTCATAGACAGTAAAAAATGCAAAATTTTGACGCTTAATAAATAAAAATCGGATGTATAGAACTCCAGTTATCGAAAAAAAAAACGGAAAAACGAGACAAAAATCATATCTCCAAACTGGGCTGCCGAAAAAATCTGAAGAAATTGGAGAGATTGTTTTTCAACCCCACTCCTCCCCAATCGTAGAAAAAATCGCCATCATTTTCCAAGAGGGTGAGGGTTAATTTGGCGTGGAATACCTCATATATTTTTTTCTGACGAGTAACATTTCACCCGATAAGAATCGCACCTAGGAAATTTGCATTACCTATAAACAAAGCTGTTGTATCCCTCAGGAGAATAGCCATAAGAGACAGATATACGACGTAGATAGAAACAAAAAGGAACAATAATGCACTCTGCTTTCTTTTCTCCCTTAACTTGGCGTCTACTCTTGAGAGTTGTAAATATCATTCTGTACTAATCATCCTACGTAAATACACTCAGGGAAGATTAACAATCACATACATACCCAAATTAACGCATATCCCACATGAGTAAACTGAAATGCCTCTCAAACATGGCTAACAATTTCGATTTCGAATACATCATGTTTTAATCTCATTGTCTCACCTTCGTACCAATTCCACATGTGAACTAGAATACAACCATATATTTAGTGAAGTTATAGGGTATTTCCTGGTATGAGAAGCCTCGTACAAGTTTTGCTGTATGATGCTAGAAGAGGAGGAGAAGGAGATGGAGGTTCATTGGAGAATCAAGGATATTCCAGGACTCGTGGCAATGCCGGCAGTTTTCCGGAGGTATCAACCGTCTTCCTTCTCTTTCTCGCTCCTCATCTCTCTTATCTGACTCGTTACTCTCTTTCCCTTCCGTTGCTGCTAACGTCTGTGCTTCCCTGCGATCCCACACCTCACCTCCACCTCCATTCTTTTCCTTCTTCGACTCCTCTTCATTCGCCCTCCTTCACTCCATACCCTCTACCTCCCTGCACCTCCCCCGCCCCACCCTCCGACACACCATAACACCACCTGCCTTGCTTTGCGCTCTGCCGGCACGTCATTGCGCGAGCGCTGCTCACCGCGCGCGTGTCCGTACTAGGACGATATACGCGTACACAACGAGCTACCAACCCCGTGGCTCAGTGCGTTCACCGAGCGTAACGTCCCTACTATTTCCAAATGTTTTACCTTGGGTTAGTCTGCCGCGAACAGTCGCCGTGATCATTCCGCTACAGACCGTCAACTCTGCCCAGGAATTTTCGTACTGCAAACTGACGGAAAAGTTTCGTTAATCATCCAAGTTCTTGTTATAAATTTTAGGTGATATTTCGTCTAGAATATATTTGGTCCATATACGCATTTATTCCATTATTCACTCATTTAATTAGAGAAGGATTAATTCCTTTTCCTGCTCATCTCAAAGTTATCAAGAGTTCAATTTTCTTTGATATTTTACCTTATTTTTCGTTGAAGCGTCTTCGCTCAATCGTGCGTTCGACACTAGTTTGTTTAACAAATATCTCTCCGATGGTTGGATTAAACGGGGAAGCGATGGGAATATGAGAACATTGCAACCCATGTTGACAAAACTCAAAAACAAATAAACAATCGGTGGAAGAAGTAACCGAAGTACCGGACTTGTGTTTGGTCTGGAATAAGTGTGGAGTTACATCGGTTCTCTTCATCGAGTTTCCACAAACACCGATTGATTCATCGGTGAGTTTGTCGTACCAAGGACAACGTGGGTGGCTTTATCGTGTGCCGGGTGTGAGTGCAGTGATAAGAGGGAAGAACGAAAGTGTGGGGATGATTTCCCGCATGTTCACGTGACTGGGAAAAAATTTAGTGAGTTGAACCAGAATATATTGAAAAATTAGTAGAAAAAATTGAAAAGTTGTGGCAATTATCTTGGGAAATAGATGAAACTTACAGTGCAATAGTGAGTATTTTATTATTCTGGTTATTCTGATTTCATATTTCATTTTTCTGGTGTAGTTAGGATTCAATACATTTTTCTGCCAATGGGTTTTCAATATTTAAACGTTCCATTCCAGACCTGTATGATGAAATTTTCTTTCAACTTTTTTGCTTTTCTATTTTATTCTTCCCATGATGCAGGCGATCCACTTGTACGTTTTTCTCTCTCGGTTTCGCCGTTTTTCTCTCGATTTGATCATCTGAGGAGTTTCTCTGCAGAAGCTACCACCGATAACCACGCACAGGAGTAGCCATAAAAAGTCGTGGAGAAGGTGTGTTCCATTTTCTATGACAATAGCGATCGAGTTCTCGTTGAAAAACCAACGTTTGTCTTTTTTTCGTTTATTTGCCCTTTTATCTGCCTTCTCCTCTCATTTTTGTATTCTTTTTTCCTTCCTTTGCTGCTGTTTATTTTTGGTCCTTTTGTTTTTATTGCTTTACGAAGGGAGAGTCATTCGGATTGTTCGAGCAAGAAGAATCCTTCGGGAGAAACGAAAAACAAAGCTTACGGCTCTTCGGGATTATCCGTCTTGTGAGACGCGAACGGTGCGACAGACACAGAAAATAGGATTGCTCCTAGGGATGATGATGATAATCGGTTTTCCTTATTTCTTCCTTTTCTGATAATGGGGTTGGTCTATTCGAAGTAGGACTGGAGATTTTTGGAATCATTAATTGTGAGGTGTCTAGGGAAATCCAGCGGAACATCTATGTGGCTAATCACATTGTGTGAAATTTTGTTCTTGACAAATTTGTATGATTATTCAAAATTATTCTGAAAACTTGATATGAAATGAGCCCACTTTAATTTGGCATCAATCGCTCCAGAATTATAATGATGTATTTGGAATGACATTTTGCTCTAACATAAATTTCATGGGATGAATTAAATTCCATCCTGATATGTTGCCACAGCAAAAAGTGCCCCAGAAGCAGTAAGAAATTCAACCAAAAATTTGACCGATTTGAAGGCGACAAGTAACCATAAGTTACTAGGTGTCTTTAAAAGAAAATAACTTCGATTACATTGAGATGATCCAAGAATGGTCACATAGACTGAAAGAAAAGTTAAAAGACAGTGTGTAGAAAATTACCGCAAATCGGGGGACAAAATTTGACTTTTTAGAGTGTCATTATACCTATTTGCTACTCGTCAAAATGATGAATCCAAGAATCATAAGACTAATGTGTCATATGAATCGATTCCTGAGATAAAACTTAAAATTCAATTTAATTTAGTGATTTTTTTATAATTAAAACTCCGTTAATTTCCGGACTTCAATTAACTTCATTACCCTATCAAGCGCTATTACTAAACTCTCTCAATGGCTGAATAATAATTTTGCGCTCAACCAAATGTTGCGTTGATATTGCATACGGCTTGCTCACAATACCCAGTGTTCTCACTTTGTGCATAAGTAGAAATACCATTCAGAACAGAAACACAAGGCGGAAAATGTCGAGAACCTTAACAGCTTCAATTTAATGCCATTCGCCTAGTTTATAGCTGTGTAAAAGCTAGCGTTCCGTTGCCTTTACCGCGCAAAATTGCAGAATCGTGAGTAGGAGGTGATGGTTGCGTTCTTTCTCTTTTCCCTGGATAATAATATTATTGAAATTACTCTGCTCTCTTTCTTCACATTATTTATCATTCTATTTATCCTCATTTTGTTTTAGTTAATCCGGCTGCTCGACTTAATTTTCTTTAACGCATAGATTACACGCTAAACAAACAAAGAGTTAGTTACACGTGAATTGAGCCAACGTTAGCGATACAGGCGATATGCACCTGCCTCGGTTTTACATGGGGGTTGGAGGAGTTTGTACCTCGCGGCAGTAGTCATGGGGTTAAAAGTTTCATTGAACATATTTGAGACGGGTCAGTGGCAAAGTTCGCGGTGTGATCAGACGTAGGGATCGTAAAACCTGCAGCGGTTACCGACGAATTCTCACGGCCATTAAAACATTCAGGAAATCAAATATTTGAAGTTGTGGAGCATTTATGTAACCATTCTAGAAAATTTACTTTTATTCGTCAATTTTTTCGACAAACAGATGAAAGGTGAAAATCATCATATATATATATATATATATATATATATATATATATATATATATATATATATATATAACTTAAACCAGACCAAACCAGATTTAAACCAGACCGTCAATCAAGTCGTCAATTTTTTACAGCATTGTAAGTAATCTGAAAAGACCCCTCAATTTTTTTTTATATTTTTCGACGCAACCTGTGATTTATGATTTTTCGTATCTTTTAGCTTTTTTCTTCAAAAAAAGAACTGGTCCTTCTGAATCGAAGGTAGATAGGGAAATTTTCCTTTCAATCGCTTTTGGAGAAAAAAAGAATGGCTACAAAGAATGTTTTTACATGAATTTTTTCATCTCCCTTCATTTCTGAAATAATCACCAAAAACTGAAGCTCGACTTCAGTCGACCAGCCATTTTTCACTTTATCACTAAAGAATTCAAAAAGCATCTTGAAAATAACGAAACTTGGGAGGTCATAGCATTTATAAGTTCAAGGAATTCATTACAGGTAATCCCTCATGGGCAATTTCAATGTTTCAAACAGAAGTGAATATTTCTGTCACCTTGTAATAGGATAACATTTAAAATCGTCACTTCGTGAGAATAATTTTATTTTCAAAGTACCATCCTGTTTTAGATTTAAACAGTGAATCTTATGTACCCCTGGTATTGTTTTCGCTTTTTTGAATCTGCCTTCCAAATTAATCGATGCTTAGAGCTACTCTTCTTTAGAACAGAATTTTACCTTCATCCCAGGTAGATGTGTTGAAATCCCCGAATACTGATCTAGAGGTGTTGTAATTTGTCGATCTAGAGGAAGCTGTAAGCTAGCTCGAGTAGCTCCCCCTTTCAAAGATCTCCCCCTCTTAAAGAAGACCTTTACCGTGTGCCGTGGCGAAAAAAT
>NW_021680751.1:197532-244947 GCF_001412515.2 Diachasma alloeum
ATATATATATATATATATATATATATATATATATATATATATATATATATATATATATAACTTAAACCAGACCAAACCAGATTTAAACCAGACCGTCAATCAAGTCGTCAATTTTTTACAGCATTGTAAGTAATCTGAAAAGACCCCTCAATTTTTTTTTATATTTTTCGACGCAACCTGTGATTTATGATTTTTCGTATCTTTTAGCTTTTTTCTTCAAAAAAAGAACTGGTCCTTCTGAATCGAAGGTAGATAGGGAAATTTTCCTTTCAATCGCTTTTGGAGAAAAAAAGAATGGCTACAAAGAATGTTTTTACATGAATTTTTTCATCTCCCTTCATTTCTGAAATAATCACCAAAAACTGAAGCTCGACTTCAGTCGACCAGCCATTTTTCACTTTATCACTAAAGAATTCAAAAAGCATCTTGAAAATAACGAAACTTGGGAGGTCATAGCATTTATAAGTTCAAGGAATTCATTACAGGTAATCCCTCATGGGCAATTTCAATGTTTCAAACAGAAGTGAATATTTCTGTCACCTTGTAATAGGATAACATTTAAAATCGTCACTTCGTGAGAATAATTTTATTTTCAAAGTACCATCCTGTTTTAGATTTAAACAGTGAATCTTATGTACCCCTGGTATTGTTTTCGCTTTTTTGAATCTGCCTTCCAAATTAATCGATGCTTAGAGCTACTCTTCTTTAGAACAGAATTTTACCTTCATCCCAGGTAGATGTGTTGAAATCCCCGAATACTGATCTAGAGGTGTTGTAATTTGTCGATCTAGAGGAAGCTGTAAGCTAGCTCGAGTAGCTCCCCCTTTCAAAGATCTCCCCCTCTTAAAGAAGACCTTTACCGTGTGCCGTGGCGAAAAAATGCCACTCTGCAATGATCCCAAAATCTTCCTGATGATAATACAGATTTATAAAATTCTTGAAATTTTTTTATTGTTGGGGAGCTCTATCCGAGGAGTAAACAATGTTCGAAACTTTTTCATTGATCGATTTTATGAACTTGACAATGACTTTGGTAAATGCATGTACCGCTACTGCATCGTGGGCTATGCACTCTGATATTATAGGTAAACTCCGATGTTCAATCGTATCGCCCTGTGTGTAATAGAGTACGACGTTGTAAACAGTGGCTGCGTAATTGCTCCAATGGTATCCAGGGGCTACGTCCTGGACAATTCGCTTGCAACGACTCCGTCAGTTCTTTCCAATAATTTCTCTGTTTTTTCTCCACAAATAAATGAGGTAACAGGGTAGTAATTCTTTCACAAAACTCATCTGTAAATTCATCCGCTGTGTGTACCATTCTTATCAGAGTGATTCGACGTTTTGACACTCACTATTTATATTTGATAACTTCTATATCACTCTCTTTCAATCTATTTTTAATCAAATCTTGCAAAACCTCAATCGCGGGGCATTTCTTGCACTGTCTCAAATAACATTCACGAGTTTTTTCAGCACAAATTATGAATTCGCAGCAATTACTGCCATGTTTTAGTGGATATCGTGTGTCACTCGTGAAGCATTTTGAATCATTACCTGAAACCATCATAAATAGTTAACAACATTATTATCCGGACATTTAACAAACTTTGTACCTAGCATAATTTTATATTTTGGTGCATCTCACGCACATAGTGTGTGCTGTACTTACCCCAGCCAGAATGCAATGTTTGGGTTGTTGGGTTGAAAATCTCACTTGAAAATTCGGATATTCATGTCGAAAGAGTTAGACTCAGATTTGACAAAATCAATTTTTTTGGAGTATAAATTTGTAAACCAGTAGAATTTAAAATCAAACGAACTTACCTGTGATTGAAGTTCGATTGTAATTATATGAAGTCTTGTTCGAACGGATTACAATCCTGATATTTACTTGTAGTACCGCTGATCATGCAGATCGAGTCACAAGTTTAGAGAGCAATTTGAAAAAATGCGCCATTAAGGCCTGGTAGCGCCCCCACAGACCTGTCGTTTCATAATGTTTAGAGCCAAAGAAAATAAAAAGGGAAAAAATGTCACTTCGGGTGGGTAGAGAAGACATTCGTCATAGGGCGGATTGTAATCCCTTCGAACGAGACTTCATATAATTACAATCGAACTTCACTTACAGGTAAGTTCGTTTGATTTTAAAGTATATTTCAGTCTCGTTCTCGTGATTACAATCCTAATATTTAATTGTAGATGTTCAGAGTTCGATATTTTTGAACTTTTTATTTTACTCAAATTTTCTTTCCCCAGATCAACTATTTATCCATAATTACTGAATTATTATTATTGATCTGACTATTATTCTTATCACGATTATAGTCATATAAACAAGCAAAGATACATTTTGTAAGAATCACTTGGTGATAGATTGAACAGGGGATGAAATTCTATAGGCCATGAACATTGCAAAAAACAAGAAAATGATAGAAAATGGGCATCGAACTATCAAAGCCGTGGTTAATAAAATACTGCCACTGAAGGACTATCGAGAAAAACAAATCACAACACCGTCGATTCTCATGGCCAAAATGCAATTTTGGGAATGAAGCTAGGTATAACTTCTGTTTGATTGAAGTAACCAGTTGACTACCTAATAGTCAGTAATAGTCCTGTGGATTATTTACTGTAAAATATTCTGTAACATGAATGTCAATACCAGGTTTTCAAAAGCTATTATTTATTCAACTGCTTATTTCTCGAGAAGTTGTAGATTTATGGGGTTTATTGAATATTAACAAGGACCTCTTTAGATAAAGTCAAAAAATTTGGTTGTTCCTAAATGTAAAAATGAGAGATTATGCTACATAAGCTTGATATCTCTTCAAAAAATTGTAGAGAGAAAATAAATAAATAAATACATAAAAAATCTGAGTTGAGGACTTTTGGATATATCGACCTTCTATATATAGGAGTTCGAATAGAAACAGAACCAATTACATGCACGTGCATATTAAGTTCCATAAAATTATTCATGCTTGTTAGAAACAGAGCTTTCATTCCATGGAGAATTCTTAAAAATTCAAAAAACAGAAAAACAAAAATGGTCGATTGGAGGCCAACGAAGCCCATAAAATCAGATTCTACTTACGAACAGGCAACTCTCACATGGTAAAGAGAGTGCTAATTGATTAGATGTAGTCTGAGAAACATTTGGATTAAAAACAAAGAAATTCAAGAAGAAACTCTAGTTGCTTTTTTTTTTGGAAATGATGATATTATCGATTGGATATTTGAAAAGTCATATGAGGCTTTAGTTTCAAAGAAAAAACTATAAATGAATGAAAAAAAAATTTCTGGAAAAATCCAGTTGAGTTCAAGTGGGTAGAAGAAAAATACGTCGATTTTCAGTTCTTCAATTATATTTTTTTCCTCCTCTGGAAAATCCCAACGTTTAGCAAAAATATGACAGAAAAGTCTGACAGATTCATTTTTAGGTTCATATGAGCTGTCCGTGACCTCTTTTCTGGATCAAAATTTTCATCAGAGAAGAAGAAATCTGAATCTAATCAAAATGCTTTTTTGATGTCATCGTACAAAAATCCGTTATAAGAATTTAACTCTGAGGCTTGAACAAGGTCCTTATGTTAGATTTATGTTAGGGTACCATATTCGTAACTTTAATTCAAATTTTTTAATAATTTTGATAAATTTGAACCAAAAAAAGCAATTTTTATGAGAAATATATATAGATAAGTTGATGTATAATATCGAAAGGGGGACATCTAAGAATATTTTTCTTACTTATTGTGATCTTACGATTTTTTAACAAATAGGAAGAAAACATTCGTCCTATCAATTCCAATCTGCAGGTGCACTGTTTGAGGAAGTTATTTCATATTGATAAATCGTACTTCTCCAAGAGCAAGATTGAAGGAACAATTTTCTACATTGATAAAACATGTATAGTATTAAAAACAAAGTTCAGGACTAGCATTGTAATTCCTTTATTTTCTAAGGATTTAATTAGAAAACATAAGAAAATCGTTTCAGTCAATTATGTATTAGTGATTTGAGATAGTTCAAAAATATATTTCAGTGAATGAATGCTTATTTTCATAACTTTGGCTATGGTTAAAAATCATGATGTTTCATCATGATTATATATGTATTCATTCATTTGATTGTTTGTTATTATTATAATGAATATTATTATCATTCCTTCCTGAATAACATTCAGATATAAAACCCGGCTTTGTGAGTATTAAGCGATAAATGAAGTTTTCATTGATTATACCCATGAAAATCTGCCCTCAAAAAGAAAAATGTATGATAAAAATTGGTTTTTGTTTGATTTTCCTGTCAATTTTTTTTTTAACGTAAAATATGTGAAGCTTTGACTAAGATTCACATGAGAAGGTTTTGTGGGAAACTAAATCCAGCAATACTACGCGTATTTGAGATTCAAAGAGGAAATTGGATATATCCATTCAAAACAAATTTTCAATTCAAAGTTCCCTTTTTCTGAACCATTCATGGTGAGATGACGCAAAATTCAATTTTGCAACGAACAGCCTTGTCGGACAGCTCCGCAAAGTTGTCATTTGTGATTTCATTTTCTCATCAAAAGTTTCGCAAATTTAATTCATAATTGATTTATGCAAGTAGAAAAAATTTCAACATTTGACATAATTTGAAAGTCAAGTATTTAATAGTCTTTTTTTTTTTTTAAATATTCAAGTTGGAAATGGAAACTGTTTAACATATTTGACGTTTGGCAGTTATAGCCTTTACAGTTTGAGGGATATTTGACGCAAGCTCATTCGGTTTAAGAAACTGCAAATTGGCTTTGTGAGGGATGTTTACATGTTTTTTCATGTAAAAGATGGTGAAAACCAAATAAAGTTGAAATATGTTCTCATATTTACTGTAATTCACTGATTATTCAGTTATGTTAGGAGTTATGAGCACTTAAGGATGTTCTACACCCTTTCTGCCAAAATTCACATTTTTTTATTTTTTCTGGCAAACTTATGATGGAATTGACGTGAAAAAATATAACGTTTTTGCGTTTTGTCATTATTTAATGACTGACGAAATTTTAAGATGGTGCGAACATTTTCCTGCGTTTTCTCTAAACTTTTAAAAAGAATCACAAAACTGTAGAAAAAACGCATGAAAATTATCGCACCACTACGCAACTTCGTGAGCCATTAAAGAATGACAAACCACAAAATCGTTATATTTNAATCGTTATATTTTTTCACGTCACTCCCATCAATAATTTTCCAGAAAAATGAAAACAACGTCAATTTTGGCTAAAAGGGTGTCGAACATCCTTAACTCAATGAATGAGAAAGAATAAGAAATGAATAAATAAATTAAATCTGAGCCAGAAGTATCCATGTGCTTATCAAGAGATCAGTATTGAAACCTTTTTAGTGACTTGANATAAATTATTATTATGAAGTTCTTCCACATACACTAATTGAGAAAGTTTATTAATCATATCATAGTATTAGAAACATTCATGTTTGTTTATTTATTTATTCATTATTTAATATTGCTGATTTCAGCTAGCTTAATATCTGGCGTTAGCCATTGTCAATGGTTGTGGTATTTAGTTATCAACGCACTGGTTGTCATTGCCTCCTTCGTGCAAAANTGACAACAGGATTTGTCTCAACGTTGATAAGTCAGGAAACTATGAGTCAGTTTATTTATAAATGATATTATCCTTCATTAATTTAATTGAAAAGAGTAAAAATCCGATATTCAGAGTTGGACTTTGTAGAGGGAATTTTTCCCCGAATATTGATTCAGTGAATCTATTTTTGTTTGATAAAATACGAATTGTTCATTGGTAATTTTAATCAATTATTTATATTAATAAACAAACGAACGTATGTTGTCTCATTTACTTGTTGATAATACCCTCTGGATACTGGTCAGGTTGAAGGCCAACTCCATTTAACTGCAATCATCATTTCACTCATTGAAACATCCTCAAAATACATCTAGGGATGCTTCTTGTGTCCTTGGACACAATGACACATTCAGGATTAACAATGTTTGATCCCAATAATCTGAAGATTCTCAGTTTTAAAATATTCTGTCACTTTGACAGCGTCTCAAGAATTATTACGAGATTTTGAAATGATTTTCATCCGAAAAATCAGGAAAAAACCTGATAAATGAGTGGGTGATTTCATTTTATTTTCTGTGGAAAGCAATCAAACTTTCCAATGCACTGGTAGTCATTGCCTCTTTCGTGCANTACGCAGCCGTAAGAGAGAAAAATTACAAAAGTAATTTTAACTGAAAAAATTGAATATTACCTTTCGAGGTTCCATCGCACTTGTACAGCAATAATTTCTCCACTTGCGACATTTCTCGTAGGATTATTCCTTCAGAAGACTCACTTCTTTTCATTTTTATATTTATTCACACTGTATAATGAAAAAGTTAATAATAAATTGATTTTGAGTAAATAAAGTTGCTCTCTATCATGTGTCTCTTTCGAGCACAAAAAACGTAATGAAAACGACAGGTCTGTNTCATTTTATTTCCTGTGGAAAGCAATCAAACTTTCCAATGCACTGGTAGTCATTGCCTCTTTCGTGCAATCGTCACCAGTCAACAATAGTACATTACGCAACTAGTGCGGAAAGCAGGCGGTATCACTTGGGAGCTTCGCTCCCCCCCCCCCCCCCCNTACAGCAATAATTTCTCCACTTGCGACATTTCTCGTAGGATTATTCCTTCAGAAGACTCACTTCTTTTCATTTTTATATTTATTCACACTGTATAATGAAAAAGTTAATAATAAATTGATTTTGAGTAAATAAAGTTGCTCTCTATCATGTGTCTCTTTCGAGCACAAAAAACGTAATGAAAACGACAGGTCTGTGGGGGCGCTACCAGGCCTGCATTGCGCATTTTTTCGAATTGGTCTCTAAACTTGTGACTCGATCTGCATGATCAGCGGTACTACAAGTAAATATCAGGATTGTAATCCCGAGAACGAGACTGAAATATAATCACGACTAGAGACACAATCCTTTCTTGACATCATACTACTGAATCTAACATAATTGTAAAAATCTAATACTTTGTTCGTGGTATCATTAGGGAGTCTACGTCCTAAAACACATCTGATTTTCAGGAGAAGGTAGGAATAATACACTGATAAAGAAGTAAAAAGTACAAACCTACTTTTATTTTGGGAATAGATAAGAGACCTTTCATTTGAAAAAGTTTTCTTGCTTGTTTTGCTATGAAAATTGATGCATGCATTGGCTGAACTATTTTGTTTATGATTATGAATGGAATGGTAACAAAGTCAATATTTGTAATTTCTGTTTCCTAGTAATGGAATGTCTCTTTGAAAGTATCAATTATTGTCCATTAATCACGGATATCCACGTGGAGTTTGAAAGGTGATTCCCCAAATTCTGTCAATTGAATTATCCTTTTTTTCAGTTTATCGTCGACTAAATTTTCGTTTTGCAATTGTTTAGCAAGGATGGGCAACTCATTTACCATATGTGATGCCTGATTAACATCTGGTAAGTCTACGTCAATGATCAATTTACAGGCACTTGACTGTTGTGTGAACTGTGTACTATACTACACTTGATTCTGATGCCGAAACACGATAATATATCCGGTTGCAATCGCTGACATAAAATTTTTTGTAAAAAAATAGCTCAATCATCTTATTCGATTTGTAGTCATCAAAACAATTAAAATCCATATGTTCCATGGGCTCTTCTTTTGGAGTTAGAGTTTTATCGGAATCACTACTGCTGTGTGATTATATCATTTCCCAGACCACAGGAGGACTGTTTGAATTTAATTGGACACTGCATCCTGTATACACCCTAGTTCCTATCCCTAATCAAAATCTTCTCTGAACCACTTCTGAAATCTTCCAAAGATCTTTCATCTTTCTATGATTCATGAGGCCAAATGGATTGCAGCATCAATCACGAAATGATTTGTTTGACGGTATGTTATTGAGTCACAATTATCTCAATACTTGGAATGTATAGCGATGAATACTCAAAACAAACTTGATGTAGTCATTTTCTTAACATAATATCGCGGGACAGGACTTTTTGGCGCCACACACCCAAATGATGTTAAAAGATACCCAAATTTAGTGTTTTCTCGGGGCGCCAAAAAGTCACGTACCGTAATATCGATGTATGCAGACACACATACTGAAAGAACAGAATTACGATATCATACTCAGAATTTGTTTTTGATGGACAGAAATAATGAGAGTAGGGAAGTGCCTACGCCATTATGGTGAAAATTCCCCCAACGAATTTTGAATCGCCAATTTTTTCTGTTGTTTATCATAATAAAATATCTATGCATGCAAATTTTCAAATTTTTATTTGTATTCCTGGCAGTTTTATCACAAAACAAACTTCTTTTCCTAGAATCATGTTTTAGCAATCAAAAAGTATTTTAAAAATCTGAAAAATTTTCGAAAAATTGGAATAAATTTTCAATAATAATTTTTATTTAAAAAAATCAGGCCCGGTCACTCGCTTCGCTCGTTCTCTCGTTGGCGTGTGACCGATAGAGATTGATGGAATTGGGTGTAACCCATTATGGGTCAAACAAATAACTTCCCGACCGATTCCTCTTTTTCTGTTCATTAGAAAAACAAGCAGGGGGCCGAGCCTATCCAACAGAAGGCATGTGACCGTTACTTTACGCGTTATTAGTCTTGACATTCTTTCATTTCTGCCAATTTCGTTGGTAATATGCTTCCGAATAGATCCGTTGCAATTCTATTTAAAAAAATTCGATTACAAGAGGAAAACACACCATTCTCATGATAATCTTCCAATGAAGTGGAAAGGTGTAAAAATGAGGTTTTTACATTTGTTGATTTTTCTTTCTTTATTCTATTCCTTCAATTTTCAGTGCTTTTATTTTTTCGAATTTCAGGAAATTCAAATGAAAAAGAAATTGAAAAAATTGGTCTGGGTTGATGGTCGCTCGCTCCCATTGCTTTTCAACTTGAGTGGGTTAACTTTAAAGTTGAAAAATGTCGAACTCCAAAATTTTTCAACTTTAAAGTTGACCCACTCCAAACTGTTCAAACTTCAATGTCAAACTCACTTCAAAATTTTCTCAACTTCAAAGTTGATGCACTCCAAAATTTTCCAACTTCTTTCCCCAACTCTTCCCTTTTTTCAAATCGCAAAATTCCAATATTTTTTTATAAAACCAAAAAAGTTGACCCACTTCAAAATTTTGCAACTTCAAAGTTGACTCACCTCAAAATTTTGCAACTTCAAGGTTACCCCACTCTAAAATTTTTCAACTTTCCTTTTTTTTAATAGTAAAATTCGAACGGTTTATTTAAAAAACTCAAAATGGTCGAATTTCTATGAAATTAACGCTTTTTGGCATTTTTTACAAGTTTTATGCGGATAAATAAAAAACCGCTGAGTCAATTGTTTTCCTAAACGAAGTAGTTCTAAGTTATATAAACGCGCATCGTTTGAAGGAAGAAAAAAATCAATCGCTTCATTCGTTCAGGAGCTATCGTTGGACAAAATTTTGGTCACATAAGGATACACGCACACACACACACACACACACATACAGACATGTCTTCAAAAATGTATCAGGATGATTCCGGAGATCGAGAAATTTGGAGAAATCATCGAAATTCCACATTCGATTTTCGGGGTCATTACAATAACTTCCCCCCTGCGGGTCGGGAAGTTAAAAATCGTTGGAATTTTATTTTGTCAACTAGGGGGCTACGCCCCCTGCTCGCTGCGCTCGCCAACCCTGGGGGGGCTTCGCCCCCTCCCCGCTCGCTTCGCTCGCTCGCCACTCCCGGTGTGACCAAGTGGGTGGGAGGGAGGGTTTTTCCGATAGCTCTATACATACTTTACCATAAGAGGCCACATACATATAATTCCCTCCATTAATGGGCACCGTCCATAAATAGGCACCCCCCATAAATGGGCACCCCCATATATAGGCACCCTCATATATAGGCACCCCCCTATATGGGTACCCCCCATATATACAGGGTGTTTCAGAAGTACATGTACATCTGAACACCCTAGGATCAGGGGGTGATTCTGAGCAGAAAAGTCCTCTTGCACTTTTTGATCAGACTCACCCCTAAAAAGTTATTGGCAGTTAAGGGTGGGCCAATGGGGAGGTTTAAAGGTTGTTTTGAAACACCCTGTAGGTACCCCCCCCATATATGGGCACCCCTCATATATATAGGCCCTATATATGGACACCCCCCCTATATATGGGCACCCCCCATATATGGGCAGCCCCCATAGAACCCCCATGACCCTTATGACCCTTACCACCCCTATGACCCTCCTGACCCTCAGCACTCCCATGACGTTCGTGACCCTCAGCGCTCCCATGACCCTCGTGACCCTTACGACTCCTATGACCTTCATGATTTTTAGCACCTCCATGACATTTAGAACCTCTATGACCCTCGTAACATTTGAGACCCTCGTCACCCTTGTGACCCTCGTGACCCTTATGACCCTTAACAACCCTATAACCCTTAGTACTTTTCTGACCCTCGTAATCCTTATGTCCTTTAGCACCTCTCTGACCCTCGTGACCCTTATGACTCTTAGCTTCTCTATGACCCTTATGACCCTTAACACCCCTATGACCCTTAGCACCTCTATGACCTTCGTGACCCTTAAGACCCTTAGAACATCTGTGACCCTCGTGGCCCTCACAACTCTTAGCCCCTCTATGACCCTAATGACCCTTAGCACCCTTATGACCCTTATGAGCCTTAGGGCCTCTATGGCCGTTGAGACTCTCGTGACCTTTATGACCCTCAGCCTCTCTATAACCTTTATGACCCTTAACATCCCTATGACTTTTGGCACCTCTATGACCCTCGTGACCCTTATGACCCTTAGTACATCTATGACCCTCGTGACCCTCATGAATCTTAGTCCCTCTATGACCCTTATGACCCGTAGCACCCCGTGACCCTTATGACCCGTAGCACCACCATGACCCTTATGACCCTTATTAACCCTATGCCCCTCGTGACCCTTAGCACTTCTATTCCCCTCGTGACCCTTAGCAATCTCTATGACATTTAGAACCCTTATGACCCCTGTGACTTTTGAGACCCTCGTGACTCTTATGACTCTTAGCCCCTCTATGACCCTTATGACCCTTAGCACCTCTATGACCTTTGTGACCCTTAAGAGCCTTAGTACATTTGTGACCCTCGTGGCCCTCATAACTCCCACCCCCTCTATGACCCCTATGACTCTTAGGGCCCCTATGACCCTTGAGACCCTCCAGGGATGGGGACGTCCCCTGAAGCCCTGAAGCCCCCGCTGGCTTCGCTCGTCCCCGGCTCCCGGTGTGACCGAATGGGTGTGACCGGGAGCGTTTTTCCGATAGCTCTATAAATACTTTACCATAAGAGGCCACATACGTATAATTCCCCCCCATATATGGGCACCCCCCCATATATGGGCACCGCCATATGTAGGCACCCCCCTATGTGGGCAACTTCCTGTATATAGTTACCCCCCACATATGGGCACCCCCCCTATATGAGCACCCCCCACATATGGGCACCTCCCCATATATGGGCACCCCCCATATATGGGCCGGATCAAGCGTCGCCTGAATTTTTGGGCTTTTTTTTTTATTATATAGAGAGATTTCTTGATAAAAAAATTGTGTATTGTGGATCAAGGGCGGAAAGTGATGTTTTCCCGCCCGAGGTGCACATGCTATTTTTTAACACGCCTGCAAAGGAAAGTTCGTATTTTGCTCTTTGATGAGCGGGAGGAAGTGAAGGAATGACAATCTCTTCAAAATTCATTGCATTCACCTAGAAAAATTACTTCATTGGCATTTTTTTTTCCTCCATGGTAAGCTGAATTCGTCCCCAACCACCAAGAATTGGAAATTCGATTTTTTCACATACCTGCACGGAAAGTTCGTACTTTGCTCCCTGATGAGCGGGAGGAAAGTGAGTACTTCCCGCCCTCGGGTGGAAAGTCATTCCTTCACATGTTTCATGCAAACAACTAAGAAACTGCTGAGGCAATCCTCCTCATCGACTTATTGTAGTCATCAATAAAATTCTACAATAGGTCGGTGATTTTAGATCATTCATCCTCTTCATGAATCGGAGCTCATAGCCCTGAAGATGCAGACTGCAATGTTTGCGAAACGTCGGCGCAACGCTGAATCCAAACGCGGCATCCATCCGGAAGCCAAAGATGTCAATGATAAAATTTCTTCGGATAGAATCATTGAATTTTCACGAAATCGTCATTTTCTTCATGTTTTATGCGAATAACTAACCAACCGCTGAGACGATCTTCTTCATACACTGATCACCCCCGAGTTACATTAACACGCATCGATTGCAATACCAAAAATGTGAATGACATCATTTTTCCGGATGAAATTATCGAATTTCCAAGAAATCGTCATTTTTCCACATGTTTTATGCGAATAACTAACCAACCGCTGAGACGATCTTCTTCATACACTGATCACCCCCGAGTTACATTAACACGCATCGATTGCAATACCAAAAATGTGAATGACATCATTTTTCCGGATGAAATTATCGAATTTCCAAGAAATCGTCATTTTTCCACATGTTTTATGCGAATAACTGACAAACCGCTGAGGCGATCGATCTCATAATCTAATCAGTTCTAAGTTACATCAAAACGCATCGATTGAAAAAAAAATTCGAAATCGCTTCATTTGTTCAGAAAATATCGTTGGACAAAATTTTGATCACATACGTACATACACACACACACACACACACACACACATATACAGACATGTCTCCAAAAACGTTTCAGGATGATTCGAGAGGCCGAGAAATGTTGAAAAATCATAGAAATTCCAAATTCGATTTCGGGGTCATTACAATAACTTCCTCCCTTCGGGTCGGGAAGTTAAAAATGATTCACTGTTTAAAAATTCATTTTAACATGATTAGATAGCGATACAACTTTGACAAAAATCGTCATCTTTTATTTCATGTTCTTCTTTTGTGTAACGCGAAGACAACTTTCATTTTTTGCCTGCCCCATCCTGGAAAAAAAATGAAATTCACAAATTTTTATTTTTTTTTAATTAGAAATCCACCTATAAATCAATCGTCGGGCTTCGTTAATAAATTATAGTACTTCCAATAGTTATTTTACATATTATGCTAGTATATTCAATTGATATGTGTTCACATATTCTGTTAATTTCCAGTTTTTTTTCCGAAAAAAAAAATAAAATCACCGACTTATTGTAGGATTTTAGTAAAAATCGAGGCAGAGAATTCTTTTTTGGGGTTTCAATAGCTTTACCCGACTTGACGAAGGGATTCGGAGTCTCTATTATAAACATCCAAATGGACTTCCGGTGATAAAAATTTAGTACTCAAAATTAAGAGTAAAAAATTAAGGGACATGAGGGTGAGATTAAGGGTCCAAATAAGGATCATGGAGGTCAAAATAAGGGTCAGAAATGAAGGTATATTATAAATATCTAAATCGACTTCTGGTGATGAAAATTTGGTACTCGAAATTAGGACTCAAAATTTAAGGGTCAGAAATGAAGGGTAAGAAACTAAGGGTCATAAGGGTCGAAATAAGGGTCACGACAGTTATAATGAGGGTCAGAATAAGGGTCACGAGGGTTATGCCAAAAATCTCTTAAAAAATCCAATTTGTGGACATATATTGAGTGATTATACTAGCATAATATGTAAAATAACTATTTGAAATGTTAGAGTTTATTAATGAGGCCCAATGAATGATTTATAAGCGGATTTCTAGTAAAAAGAAACTTCAAAATTTGTCAATTTCATTTTTTTTTCAATATGGTGCAGTCAAAAAATGGAAGTTTTCGTCACATTGTTGTATAGAAAAGCATAAGATAAAAGGAGACGTTTTTTTTCAAAGCTGTATCTTCATCTAATTATGTTAAAATGAATTTTTGAGAAGTGATTTTTTTTTTATTTGAAATGATTGCAAAAAAAAAGAAAAAAATATCCCATACAGATTGATGTGTTTCTAATTTTTTAGAATTTTTTCATATTTTGAGAACACTTTTTGGGGGCTAAAAAACGTGAAATTAGAAAAAGATTTTTTTTGTGATACAACTGGCAAGAATGTAAATATAAATCTGAAAATTCGCATGCAGACATATTTCATCAAGATAAACACCAGAAAAAATTGGCGATTCAAAGTTCGGTGGGGGCATTTTCACCATACTTATTCCGCTAGACCCTTCAAGAATTACATGTAATTACCTCGAAAATATTTTACAAATAGGTAGATTTAATAGATTCAGATAAATTTATCGATAAACGATTGTCTATAAAGATTACCTTGTGATGATTTCTCTTAACTCTGAATAATAGTAATAACAAAAATTTCTCTTAACTTTTGATATTTTCGAGATACTTTGTGAATTCTGTAAGGGAAAGGTGAAAAATTTCGAGTCAATTAAATCTGAGCTTCGGTTTTTGGTGATCATGTCACAAGTGAAGGGAGGTTTGTGTGAAAAAATTTGTGTAAAGTCATTTTTTGTAGCAATTCTTTTTTTTTTTACAAAAAAGACAAAGGAAAATTTCCCCATCTGTCTTGGATTCAGAGATATCCGTCAAAAACTCATACTATGAATGAGTTCACTGACATTATTTCGTCATTTCGCTCTTGAATTATGTATGAAACATTTTCCACTCAATTTTTGTCGCCCTCCAATACTATTAAACAGTAGAATAAAAACACAATAATAATAGAATTCTCATCATCGATGGCTATGGCTGTGTGGTTAGAGTGTTGGGTTGGCATGCGGGAGACCCGGGTTCAATTCCTGGCTTGGAGGGGGGGGGGGCAAAATTTGTGACACTATAAATCTCACGGTTTCATCGTCGAGCGGGAGTCTCGCGAGAGACGACAATACCTGGGCAGGTTTGTCCCTGAAATGAGATTTTCCCTTTTCCTTCGGCGAATGCGGTACAGGGGGTTCGGTGGTGGGAAAGGAACAAATCATAAAAACCCGAATACCTTATACCCGTATACCCTACACGAGAGGTAAAAAATTAGAATTCTGATCCCACTTTGAAATTCGGTCGAAATTTTTTTTTATGATTCGAATTTTTTCATTTTTTTCGAAGAAAAAAAAACGGTCCGACCTTGGAAACAAGCGATTTTTGAAAGTTTTTCTGGCGACATGGACAGAATCATGAGTTAAAAAAATATTTTATGTATATAGATGGAAAGTGTGTGAGAATACGCATATTTTGAGGAAAAAAAACAATGAAATTGACCTATTTTAACGAGAATTACAGTCATTTGGAGGAAATACATTCGAAAAAAAACAAAACTGGGTCACAGGTTGCATTAAAAAATATAAAAATAATTGAGGAGTGGTCTCATATAACCTACATCCTCAAAAAAAATCGACAACGTGATTGATGATAGCAAGAGTTGTGAGCTGGTTAAGTTAATTCAGAGTACTCCATATTCATTTTTATATGTATAATGGTTCTTCCCAATTTTCGCCTGAATTGCATCATTCCCTTCCGTTTAACGATGAGGACACATTTCACGTCTTCTGGTAGATTTTGATGCCTTTTTCCTTGAATCAACCCGTCAAGAACAGGGCCCTTTTGATACTAACTTTTGCGCACGCCAAATAGCAACGCAATGCACTAACATGCAAAAGCCCGAAAATGATAAAATTATGATCAATCAAACTCAAGCGATTGATATTGATTACAGAGTTTGTACGAAGTTGTAGAGTTTTATATTTTTGGAATGAATCGACTTGGAGAGAAGAGATGCGTTCACGCGTAGGTCTGTATGTGGAATGGGCGCTGGGTTTAAGGGGATAACAGTGGTGACGGTGGAATCCCATTCACGGTTCTTGACGCCTCCTTACAGGTCATTCATGGCGACATTCTCAACTGCATGAATCAACAGTAGAAAGATCACACTATCAAGACCACACTGATCCTTTATTAGTTCATTGGTTTGACACGGAAAACTCAAATTTACTTGACCGGAGAATAATTATAGCGCACGTATGCAACCTTACGCGTTACGATAAATATAGATACATTAACTACAATTATACCACAATTCTCTTAATGTATGATATACACACCCCTTGCAACTTCCAAAAATAATCGACAATTAAATGAATGTTCGTTTTACGCATTACAGATATTTCACGATGAGTTCATTACCATTAAAGAGTTCAGCACCGTCAACTAGTGATAAATATTTTTAGGACACATAATATCCTTTTTGATTGCCCTAGTAGGAATGAATTGATTGACAAGGAAGCCTAGGTAGGTGGCCGCCTCCGATTTTGATGAAACTTATATATGTTATGGAGGAGTCACAACTAAGGGACACGTATTTTTTCTTATCGGCTAATACGTGGATTTTGGGGCCGAAACTGTCCTCTGAAGTTGGCCTCTTCTCAGGATATTTTGTCGTTTGCGTATATAAAGAGAATACTCAAACAAATATTTTGCCATGTAAAAGGAAGCTCATGATGAATGATGAATATGTGAATTAAAATCATCCCCAGGGATTGAAATTTAGGGGGTAAAGTACCCCCGCGAAAATTATTTTTCCAATTAAAAGAAAACTATTGCTCAGAATTTCATGGAACTAATTCCATTCGAAAGAGCATTCAAAAAGAGAGAATATCTTTTTTGCAAATTGCAATTGCATTTTTTTTTACAAATTGCAATTTAACGGCGAAAAAATCAATTTCCAGTCATTTTCCTATCTTTCAAATTTCCGCGGTGTAAATCGAAGCTTGTGTGGGATAAAAGGATTAACAGTTAAATTCGTACCTGGTGTGGTGAATATGGCGGGTAAGTAACCTCCTGACAAATAAGTCTTCGATAAAACAAAAAAACATCGTTTAAAATTTTATGAAATCATTCCTATTTGCAACGTAAGGAAAAGATACAAAGTACCTCATTTTGTTTTTGTTTTCTTCAATCGAAATTCGAACCCATCGAGTAGATTACTAGTAATTTGCAAATCGTTAATTCTGCTACCTATTTACCTTTCATATAGTTTCTCTCAACGAATTGCCATGACAGCCTTCTCAACATCATAAGCATTTGATGCCAACTCGATATGGAAATATGACAATGATTATAGTAATTCCTCAAGAATGGGATTCCAAGTAAACATTTCTAATAATGTTAGAGTTCATAGCATTTATTTTTTGCATATATTATGAGTTTAGTATCATTTCCGGAATCATCAATATTCAACCGACGAAGAAAGAAGATCAAGCATAGGAACAGGAATAAGTTGGGTTCCTTGGTTGAGGACTCTTTTGTGATTAAAGTCTCCACGCATCGTGAATCGGTCATTCATACCTTTACGACCACGGAGATACCAGAGGAAGTGAAACGAGTGATTTGTCTGGAGCCTAAATTCGTGGTAGACGTGGGTGATGAGGACCTGCCAATTCCGAGAATCATCAAGGACATTCAGCTGTGCATCCAGAACTTGACCGTAAAGGATGTTGAACAAGAAGCTCAGGAAGAGGCTAGGAGCAACATTAGGTCTGAGATGATTAACATGATCACAAACTTCAGCAGCAGACCCCATGTCAAGAAGAAGAACCAGCTCTCCTCATATATGAACGCTGCCCAATCATTCTTACAAGAGATTGATGATATCATCCTTGCCAGATCTGATAAAGTAGGTGCGACGGTATTCATGTATAAAGAAGAGTATCTCGAGGTCATGAATAGAATGCTCATGGATGGGGCTACCGTATGAAAAGATCGAGAAAGACCCTTCAGCGAAGTTCCAGAAGAAGGCTAATGATATTGTCAACCGATTGAAGGAAGAAGGAGTGGTTGACAGTGAGGGAGCTAAAGCATTGAAGATCTGGAATGCGGTGATTCCCAAGATGTATTGATTCAGGAAGGTTCACAGAGAAGGATGCAAATTAAGACCCGTCGTGAGAAAGACGTCAGTATTCCGGATAGTTATGTCTTGGCGTCGCTGGACGTAGTGTCACTCTTCACGAACATCCCGAAGACTCTAATAACTGACATTGTCCAGATAAATGGGTAGGACTCATTCCGGCCTCAAAGAATACCGTCATCGAACTAATAAAGTTCTGCTTTGAGGCTAGTTATTTGTCGTTCGACCAAGAGATATACCGTCACCTGAACGGTAGTACCATGGGCAATCCAGCCATTCCAGTTCTTGCAAACCTGATGATGGAACACGTGATCTCGAAGTTGCTAGAGGAGTTACCGTTTCAAATACCTTGGACTGAGGTCTATGTTGATGATACGACCCTGGCGGTTCCCAAAGATCAAATAGACCGGGTGAAAGACGGTTTCAACTCGATTCACCCGAAGATTCAATTTACAGTGGAAGAAGAGGTAGAGAATACGAACTGTTTTCTCGACCTGAAGGTTCACCGAGACGAAGATGGTTATCTGGAAACCAATTGGTATCAGAAGCCAACGAGTGCTGGGAGGGTGGTTAATTTCAGGTCTAATCACCTGACTTCTCAGAAAATTGGACTGGTTTTTGGCCTCCTGCATCGTGCAGTAGGCTTGAGCCATGAGAATTTTCATGTGAAGAATTTGGAGAAGCTGAGGAAGATCTTGAAAAATAATGAAAAGTTCATCAACACCTATGTAAAATAAAATAAAAATAATGACAAGTTGATCAACACCTATGTGAAACGTTTCAGAGAAAGGAGAGAGTCACGTGAACCTAGAACCACACCAGCGATGGGTAGATCAGAGGTGATCTACAAGGTTCTCTGCCAATGTACTAGGTTACATTGGGCAGACAAAACAGCTGCTGGGAGTGAGGGTCAGACATCACAAGAACGTCTGTGCCCCTCGGAATTATACGAAAGAGAAGACAGCACTGGCTACCCATCATTTTAACACGGCACATTAGTTTGTCTTCGATGATACGAGTATTGTGGATTCAGAGCCGAACTGGAGAAAGAGGAATATAAATGAAATGATTTACATTTTCCTAAACAACACTGTCAATAAAAAAGAGTACAGCAGGAACCTTAGCGTGATGTATATCAATCTGCTGGAGAAATTCAAAAAAAGCAAGATAACGGGAGATAGCTAGTTATCTACCATGGGCACCGCTAACAGATAGGGAGATGACGGTCGGATGACGAACTGCATGTTCCTGGATGGGAGCAGCATGAGACAATCGGCTGTTTGGCGTTAGCATACGAGTGTTTTGGCGGGTTAAATTTCCACAGTGCTGATTGCTATTGTTGCACAGAAAGGTGCACGATGCAAGCGATATTTTCCACTTTTGGCCCTATCGTGGAGCAGAATCTTTTCAGACCATCCAATATTTTTGTCACTGCCTCAAAATCGGGGAAACTCACTTCAGGTAAGATAATGTTCAAGACACAAGAGCTCCTGATATTCTCTATATATTAATCATGATCATTAAAATGTTCTCGATTTTTGGAGTATTTCAAAACCTGGTTGAAGGAAGTATTTTTCCCGAACATTGGTCCTAAAAGTTCACTGCTGATAGATTTCTGGAACGGTCACTGCCCTGAAGCGGTACGAGAAGCAACACCTCCAAACAAAGAGTTACTTACTATGTTGATAGCGAAAGGTACCATTGGAAAGATTCAACCCCTCGATGTGTTCGGTTCTAGAATATGGAAAAATTATGTCCGTCATTTTTCGGATACCGCTGTCAGGCTCTAGGTACTCAGGCTCTAGAAGAGATAACACAATAAACACAAAGAAATAAATATATTAGGTGTATAAATTAATTCTCGACCCCTAGGTAAATTGATCAGAACACCTATTTGAATTAAAAGAATTCCCTGCAATAAACGGCGTTTTGAAGCGCCATCTGTGAACTATCAAACCACTCAAGTCCGATTGTGGTTTGATTAACATAACCTCAAGAAGCAGTGAATAAAAATGTCATTCGATAAGCAGCACTTGAGGCACTGCCTTCTTTTCACCTTTCAACTTGGAAAAACTACCGCAGAAATACAAGAAATGATTCGTTCGACCTTGGGAGAGAGTGCTGTATCTTATGGCACATGTAAAAAGGGGTTTAAAAAATATCGGGATGGAAATTTTGATCTCCAGGATGAGGAACATCCTGGGCAACCAAAAAAAGTTAAGGACGCGGAGTTGGACAACTTATTCAATGAAAATCCCTGTCAAACACAACAGGAGCTTGCTGATACTCTTTGAGTGACTCAACCAGCTATTTCGGTGCGTTTAAAAATAATTGGGAGGATACAGAAGGAAGGTCGTTGGGTGCCCCATCATCTCACTTCAGAAAACAAAAGTCGACACTGTGAAATTGCAATGTGCCTACTGACCAGATTCAAACAAAAATACTTTTTACATAAAATTGTGACTGGAGATGAAAAATAGATATTTTACGACAATCCTAAGAGGCGAAAGTCGTGAGTGTATCCGGGGGAGCCGTCAACTAGCACTGCAAAACCGAACTGTCACGGGAAAAAATTGATGTTATGTATTTGGTGGGATTCTAAAGGTGTAATCTATTATGAGATACTCGAACAGGGCAACTGGTGAAATTGAGTGATGCTATTGAGGAAAAAAGAACTTTTACTGGTAGTGGTACGGGGCAAGTGGTTTTGCTGCAGAACAACGCGCGGCCACATACGGCAAAAGAAACCCTGAAAGTTATTTCCACGTTGGGCTGGGAAATTCTCCCACATGCCGCGTATTCTCCAGACCTTGCGCCTTCTGACTATCACCTTTTTCGGGCGCCACTACATCTCCTGGTGGATACCCAATTTCGATCTCCTGAAGAAGTCCGGCAGAGCATTGATGACTTCATCCAGTCAAAACCACCATCTTTCTTCCGAACCGGAATCCGACAATTGCCCGATAGATGGGAGAAATGCGTGGAAAGTGACGGTGATTATTTTCAAGATTCGATCTGTATTCATTTTTTTATAAATAAATATCAGAATTGTCGAAAAAGGCCGAGAATTAATTTATACAGCTAATACAAGTGAGACCTGAATCTCATAATTAATTTCACAAGTTGTTCAATCGAACATAACCCCCATCTGTCAAACGGAGATCACTCCGCTACTCGAAATATAAATCTTGTCAAAATGTACCTTGACGCAATCAATGTCTAGTCATGCTGTTACAATAGTATATTGTGCATCAAGGGCGGAAAGTCATGTTTTCCCGCCTGAGGTGTACATGCTTTTTTTTAACACGCCTGCAAAGGAAAGTTCATATTTTTCTCCGTGATGAGCGAGAGGAAAGTGGGTACTTTCCACCCGAGGGCGGGAAGTACTCACTTTCCTCCCGCTCATCCGGGAGCAAAGTAGGAACTTTCGGTGCAGGTGTGTGAAAAAATAATATAAATTTAATCCAGAAGGTTCTTTCAAAACCCGGAAGAGAAGTGACAGTAATTTGCCATCAGCAGAAATTATGCGTTATGTCGTATAACTATTGTTGTCGAGGTTACCGATTGTACTATACACGCCACTTGTACATCACAAGTACGTCCTGAATGAATCTCCCATTGAAAATCACTCTGGTCCGAATTATAGATGTTTTCCGGTCCATACGTGGCAAAATAAGGCTGAACTTTTTGAAGAAATTCATCTGTTTTTGTAGACTTTCTCGATTTTCTAATGTCTTGCACGTGACGAATTTATTAATTTTTCGAGATGTGATGCGATGTGCTTTCTTCAAATTATGTAACCACTATGGGGAAGCCGTGAAACGAATGTCTTCAAATCCTATATCTTTTCGAGCTTGCAGAGCCCACCTGCGTAGGTCAGCATCGTGAGCAATCAATCCCGCATCAATTGCGTTTTTCCTCATCTTCCGAACAACTTTCAGATGATTCTTTATTATGTGGTTAAAATTCTTTATCTTCAACCGCTTTCATTTCTATATCTTTATAAGGTTCTTGAAAAACTAGGGATGTTTCTTCAATCATTTCCATACTATTGTATTCCTCCATGGATCGAAGTAAAATCGTTTGGAGAGTATCCACTAATTCGCGTTTCGCCTTGTTCACGGGCGTTTCAGCAAGATTTAAAACTTCAAATATTGCCATGAGAAGTCTGATGACGTTGATTGGATTAATTTTCATCATGAAATGGGTACGAAAGACAATACTCACTGCTAGACAGTTTTTCTCGACAGATTTTGATATACTGATTGTGAATTGCATGAAAGATGAAAGCCAAAAATAAATATTTATCCCCATGATTTTATTTTTAAACAATAGGAGACGTATGAAAAAATCGTATAGAAATTTTCTATACGGATTGCGTGTAGAAATTGTATAGGATTTCCGTATATGATATTTGGATATTTCTATACGAATATTTCTATGTGAATTATCTCTGTACATAAATCTTTACATAAATTTTTGTTCTCATACGATAGATGTCCAAACGCTCCAGAGAAAAACGTAAAGAAATATCGCAACTCCACACGTAATGTTTCTGTACATGAGGCAGTGGGTCGTATAGGATTAAACCTATAGAAATCGTATAGAAATAATTTGTATAAAAAATATCCGTATAAAAATATCCGAATATCATATACGAAAATACTATCGAAATTCTATACCCAATCCGTATAAAAAAATTCTATACGATTTTTTCATACGTGGAGTCACCTTCGAATCGATATTTTTATTCTGCCGCATACGATCCCTTTGCGGTCCTACATATAAATATACATATAAACATCGGTGTAGTAACACCACCTCAATTGTATGTTATTTTTAATTTCTTATACTCTACACAATTTTCGACTTTTTCATGACCACTGACCAAATTTATCCATTCCCAGTACTACCCCCTCGCACTGCTTCATCAGAACGTTCAAGAACACGTATTTCGTTCTCAAAAATGCAACGATGGATTTTTCTTTTGCCCCCACATTCAGATTCCAGAAACAAAAAAATAAACGAAGAAGGTACTCCGTATTTTTCTCATTCTGTTGCGAATAGTGATTTTATAAAATTTTAGATTATATTGCTTCCGAATGGAAGCCTTATAATCGTTGAAATTTACGTTTCAGTTTTTTTGTGTTATATCGACCCATTATGATCGAAAAAGTCCGAAAATGCAATTTTTGGACCGTGTCCGTATGTGTGTATGAAATTGAATGATTTTTTTTCAAATGTAGGTATCGTTGAGCTCTATCCAGCGACATAAAATTTGATTCATTCATTAATTTTATTGATTATTCATTTTTTCCGAAAATTGGTTGTCCTACGATAGGTAAAAAAATGCTTTAAAATCATCAAATAATGGCTTAAAATGATTGTTTGGATATCCTTTTGACTGAGTTCGACGATGGAGACAATAGCACTAATCGTTATTTTCATTTATCTAAAAATTTGGAAAGATTTTTCATTCATTGAAAATTAGAATCCCGAACTTTATTTGGATATCATGCGTCAAATTGATTCAATCATAGCTTGAAATTTCAATTTCAACACCACTTTGTTGAAGATTATTATGATAGCTATATTCGTAGGTTTAATTTTTATAATGATTTTTACATTTTGGTGAATTTTTCATGAATTTCCCAGGAAGCTTCCAAATGGTTTCTTCAAATATGATGCTTCAAAATCATTCAATTGTGTATGAAAAAATTGTTTCCAATGCTATTTCGTCGAATTTTGAAGATAGTAAAGACAACAGCGTTCATTTATTTGATTTACATAGGGGAGGGCGGGGCAAAATGGAACGAAGAGGCAAAATGGAATGACAATGATTTTTGCATTGTTTTTTTTTTACATTGCGCTGTGCGGGCTTGTGGCTAGTTTTCGATGCTGGCTAGACATCCAGATGTCAACCAAAGTTTGAAAGAATTTCATCTGATCGTTATAGGACGAAACATAGTAAGAAGACAAATTGATCGTATAAAAAAAAGATAATGAGAATAATCGTAATAATAAGTAAATGATAATAAGTAGATTAAGTTGAGGAGCAAACATAATGGTTTCAGATATCTAATCGAATTCAATGAAATAATATGGAAGGATAAATTTGATATGCAATAAAAAAATGATGTAGAAGATTACCATTGGGTAGCATATTGCTAATAGCAAAAATAACTACACTGTATAAAGATAATAGCATTTACCCACTTGTTTTTTTTTATTTGAAAAATGATTTTCTAGGAGGGTAGTTGGCCCCCACATTCAACACTCTTGGGGATGAATTTCATTGTTAATCTCAACAGTTCTCACGAGCTTTGTGTTACACCACGAAAAATTTCAAAATTGAGAAATCACAAAAAATTAAATTTTTTCGCCCTTAAATTGCAATGCGTAAAAAAATGCAAAAAAACGTATTCTGTCTTTTTGAATGCTCTTTCGAATGGAATTGTTTCAATGAAATTCCGAGCAATCGTTTTTTTTTTTAAATTGGAAATATAATTTTTCGTGGGGGTAGTTTTCCCCTAAATTTCAACCCCTGGGGATGATTTTAATTCACATATTCATTATTCATCATGAGCTTCCTTTTACATAGCAAAATATTTGTCTGGGTATTCTCTGTATATACGCAAACGAGAAAATACCCTGAAAAGTGGCCAATTTTAGAGGACAGTTTTGCCCCCAAAATCCACGTATTAGCCGATAAGAAAAAATACGTGTCCCTTAGTTTAGACTCCTCTATAATATATGGGACATTCCATGTCAACTCAGCCACCCCGGATTTTTTTTTGTCTAGAAAAAATTATTTGATTGCCGCATTTTGAACTACTATATATAGACAGTATTCCTGCCAAATTTCATTGCCTCATGATTTTTTGTTTCTAAGATAATGACTACCAAACTTTAAATTTTCAAAAATTCATAACTTTTGAATGGCGCATCCGATTCGAAGCAATAAAAAAAGATAATTTTTCTTTTCGTTCATACTTTCAGGGAAAAAATATTCTATAGGCGTGAAGAAATTTCTACACCTATTTTTCGATGAATTTTTATGTTTTTATTTTTTTTCGGCTCCACGGCCGTCCGGTATTCGACTGGAATATTTTTTTTCTAATAGAGGAAGTCCATATATGATATAAAAAAAATGCGCTAACATGGGAGAGACAACCAGTGCACCGCGGAAAATTTTTGTTTCCTAAATTTTTGTGTTTTTCCGCTTTCTAGAAGAGCTGCCTCGTCTTTATTAAGAAATTGATATTTCAATCCATACCTTTGATGAATATGAGTTAGGAAAGGGATTCATCACAATAGAAAAGAGAAACAATGCGTTGGCAAAAAAATTTTCTCGGAAATTTTTGAGTTTTTTCGCTATCTATGGGAGCTATCCAAAGAAAGAAACGTATCAATCAATATTTTTTGCTCATAACGATGAAAAGGGAAGCCATCATGGAAGAGACAAGCAGTACACCAGAAAAATGTGATTTTTCGCAATTTTCTTATTTTTTCTCCTTTTCTCTTTTTCTTCTTCTTTTCAATCTTTTTTTTCCTGCTTTCACCTGTCAATCGACAGTTTTCCCTTCTGCTAGATGGAAGGGACTATCAACAACATTATAAACCTCTTTCCAAAAAGAAAGTACTCATCCAAAGAAGTGCGGAACATGGAAAAACAAGTTTCATTTTACTGTAACGACATTTTTACATTTTTACAATAAGAGGCTATTATTTACCGTCTCCAACTACCACTTGCCCAATTGCACTGATTTACTATACATCTATTCATCACGATTACTGTTTTCTAAGTGGTTTCCGTTTCGTTGTTGTTGTTTGTTTTCGTTTCGGAAAAACTTCTTGGTTTTCCGCAGCCGAATATCGTTTCATTAACAATTGCTCTCCCGGTTTTGGAATGAAACAATGGTGTTTTTGAATGGCTGGAATAGCTTTGGCACTATCAAATCTTTCCCTCAATTCAGTTTTTATATTCTCGTGTTCGTTTTTGGTGAAAAAAAACACATCAATTCTTTTGAAATTCTCTTTTGACCATCGAAACAAAGCATCTGGCGTCAGGATGGGTTCACCATGGATGATTTGCAAGCTTCTACGTCTCGCTTCTCTTTTGAAAACAGCACCCACACCGTCACAAGCTCCTTTACCGAGTGCGGTTGCATGGAAATGGGCCTCTGCATCTATTCCAAAATCAGTCTTGTGATGCGGAAGATTAGCCATTTGGTAAAGATTCTTGTAATGCTGTCCAGCTCCATTGGTGACAGATGATTCTCTCGACATCTTTGCAGTTATTCTTCACATGTTGTATTAGAATTTTCTGTACCAAGTAAACAGCTGCGGTATCGTGAGTAGTACTATCTGACAAAACAACTAAACTCCGATCCTGGATTTCGTTTCCTTCGCGATAGTAATAAACAACGGGATGGACTGTACATTGGTCATTGTTGTAGTAGAAGGATTGAGCAGTATCTTGAGCCACAAAGGCATAATTTTCTGAGAAATCACAGTGCACAAGTACTTCGCCGTTATTCAAATTCTCTTTTCGATGTTTAACAAAAGCTGATTATTCTTTAGCGATGAAGTGATGGGGTTTTAATACTTTTAATCGTTCGACAAGAAGATCGACGAAGTCATACATCGCAAGCGTTTGTGTCTGCAAGGTACACCTGTCAGTAGTTTGCCACACGCGAAATTGGACAGTGTCGACAACAGAATCAGAAAGGAGCTTCTTCAATTCACATGAGAAGGGTTTCACCCCAGGGTAGTCGTTACATTCATCCAGATAACAGGCCGGGGTTGGATTTGTACACATCGGTTCTGCTAGACAATCTTTATAATCCTTGAGTGGACAGGTGGAATCTTTAGTTAGAGTGGCAGTGTTGATGGCTTCGAGCATCAATTTACAATTTTGATGATACGTGCAAACACATACGACGTGAGTGCCATTTGCTCCCGCCAGTACACATTGTTTTGGTCTCAGCTCAGCGAACTAACTGAAACCAACCAAAGCCTCTGGATGAGTATTTTTGTACTTCCTATGAAGGTGTTTCAGATTTTCAAGTATCATTTGCTTTTGCTCTACGTTCTTCTCTCCATTGATTTTGACGGATACTTTATCTTTCATCCCTGGTATGACACGACTATTCTCTAGATAAAACTTGTGTACTTTTTCGACCGTTTGTTTTGGAAGTGAATGGCCTGCTTTCGCAATTGGTGAGGCAAATATTCCTTTGATTTCTCTCAATTTTTTCGCTCTTGACGCCATGTATCTCCTAAGGCCAAATTCAGAAGCGATTTTCCGCTCGCTCCACGACTGTGGAAGAACCGTCAAGATTTGCAAGCGCTCACCGTACGTTTCCAGATCATTGAATTTTTTCTTCAAACCGTCCAGCATTTTTTCCAATTCTATTTCTCACGAAGATCGATAGCGCTTTGATAAAGAAGGATCAGCGTCACTTTGGTCATCTTCCGCATCAGAATGCATGGGGGAATTGGAGAATTCAGATACATTGTCCGCTTCTTCATCGATTAAAATGCCGGAATCGTCGAGATGGAAAGACCGACCCAATCTCAGAGAACTGTTCATCATATCTGGGCTTGGTTCGGGTGTTTCGGCTTGCGGCTTTAATATCTCGGGTGGGGTGTCCGAACATCGAAGATGTGTATCATGAAGATTCACCATTGAGACGGGTGGAATCACATAATTCGGGGCCATCTTCCGGCACTGGCCGCAGATCTTCGCAGACTTTGGTAGAAAGGGAAACTTCTTATGTATTGCCGAGGAAATGGGCCGCAAATCCAAACTATTGTGTCCCTTCTGACCAGGAATCCGCATCGGATTCGCACACCTATCACTTCGCGGCATTCTATGAAATGCAAAATTATCAAATCCAATCCAAAATTATCCGGAAAATGAGGATTATTCCAATAAATAAAGTGAAAACTGCTTACCTTGATACAACAGACAGGAAAATGCGAATCGATTCGCAAGGAATTGTACAACGATGAAAACTCAATGAGGAAGTTGATGGTTTCACTAAAACTAGAGCCTAACGAAAAACTGATGATATTAAATCAATGAATTGATTCTTTTTGTTTTCTTTTCTCATTTGTTTGGTCATGATTATACGAACTTTCGATGAAAATGATACAGTATAGCTCTCATAGATTGCGAAAATACGCAAAAATTTTGAAGGAAATTTTTTTCCCAACGCATTGTGTCTCTTTTCCATTGTGACGCATCTCTTTTCTAACTCCTATTCATCAAAGGTATGCATTTAAATATCAATTTATCAATAAAAACAAGGCAGCTCTCCTAGAAAGCGTAAAAACACGAAAATTTAGGAAACAAAAATTTTCTCCGGTACACTGGTTCTCTCCCACGATGGCATATTTCCTTTTAATCATATATGGACGTCCTCTATGAGATAAAAAAATATTCCAGTCGAATACCGGACGGCTCTAGAGCCGAAAAAAAATAAAACCGTAAAAATTCATCGAAATTTAGGTGTCGCAGCTTCTTCACGCCTATGGAATATTTTTTTCCTGAAAGTATGAATGAAAACAAAAATTTTCTTTTTTTATTTGTTCGAATTGGATACGCCATTCAAAAGTGATGAATTTTTGAAAATTTAAAGTTTGGTAGTCATTACCTCAGAAACAAAAAATCATGAGCCAATGAAATTTGGCAGGAATACTGTCTACATACATATAGTAGTTCGAAATGCGGCAATCAAATCATTTTTTCTAGACAAAAAAAAATCCGGGGTGGCTGAATTGACATGGAATGTCCCATATATAAGCTTCATCGAAATCGGAGGTGGACACCTACTTAAGGTTCCTTGTGAGTGCCGTCGCCCGGGCTTTCCAGGGGCGACTCTCATATAGCATACGTGTAGGTTAATGGCGGAACATCCCTGTTAGCGCGCCCAATATACGAGACCACATGGCCGTGCGCGCGCCCGCCGAATGTTGCCCTGCCGGTCAGAATTTCTACTAGGGTGAATATTGTTACGGAAACGGAAGAACATGGCTCATATATCCATTCACGATGAAAATTATGTTTATAATCCCTCCGCCATGTTTCTGTACTTGATAGAAATTCTGCTTATAATTAAATTTCATGTTTCATTTTTCAGAAATGTTAACATATATATGTTTTTGAATTGTATCCGTTCGGAGTTTTGTGTATAACTGATTTGTCGGATACTTCTATACAGTTACAGTATTTTTGAAATTTCACAATTGAAGAGTGGAAAATATAGGTTTCATAAATCGTTGATGGAGTGGGTTGATTCTATCAGCTATATACCCTCGGGAGGGGGGGGATTTACCCACATCGTTACATTTACCCATTCATATTTTTTACGATCAGGCGTTATTTAACACATTGAGGAACAGTGGAATGAATACTCAAACAGTGAAACAATTTTATATTTCATATTTTTTCCAATGTATAATGCTCATTTTCCAATATTTTTTTATGTCACTCCATTGAGAAAAAAGTTTTGAAGTCGTGATGAAAATTCAACTTTGGTCGTTAAGAGGGAGTGAATAGACCGGCGAGTCCGTGGACTCCCGTGTCCATCGAGACTCATCACTGTTGAGAATCCTTGTTGTCTCCTTCCTTTTCATCTCTTCCTTCACTCTTCGCCCCCCCCCCTCCCCCCCGCCCCCCGGTTCACCGACATTTCTCTATTTTTATTCTCCTGCGACTATCGAGCTCATTTTCATTACTTTCACCTATTATTCTCCACTGTATGATGCTGTATTGCTAATTAAAAGTTTTATTATACTGAATAAATAACTTAAATGAGAAATCGCACAATTTTAATGATTAACTAGAGAGTCCTCAAATTCCGATTGTGATGGAACATATTGCAATCGACTTTCCATTGTAATATGAGACAGCCAACGTTTTGCGCGCCTATGATGTGGAATGAAAATAGTTTCAATTGGCCTAATATCTGACTTGGCGACTTTTGCAAAGTCTAAAAGAGTGTCGAATGAAAATTAGCTTCCATATAGTCATAATTGCAGTACAGTTCAATTAATTATTCTGAAGCGAATCGAGTTTGTTTCTTTCCAGATGAAATTATATGAATCGTCGTCTACTCAAAAAGAAATTCATCATTGTCGGGTCATGGATAATTACCTGTAAGAATTTTTATCAACATCAATGATACAGTAACACAGCAGAATGTACATTATTGCGGCTATTTCACGTGATTTCAGCCATCGAGCATTTACTTACATATAACTTAATGGATATGGGTATCACGTGAACATAAGATTTTGAAATTGGTATAAATATGGTATAAGAAAAAACAACTGAAAACCGCTATTCCAATGAGTACTCATTTTTTATTGAGAGGTAATCGTAATCGATCCAGGGCGAATGGAGACATGTGGTCAAAGCAAACCTTGGCTTCCTGATTCAAACCTGCTCAAATATCACATTTCCCGGATCAGACTTATTGATATTTCCATTTGAGCAATGCGTATTTCTCGAAATAGCAATCGGGGATATTCAAATAGAGTTGGATAGAGCAAAACACCCGGGGCTTTTGTGGGAAAATTCACGCTCTACTGGCATGACAATTTTCTGTCTCCGTTTGATCATAAAATTTCTTATACAGCGGGCAATGAAAAAATGCAATAGTAATAATTCTTGAGAATAAAGTCGATCTCATCTTTTCCCGGTGCATACGAAAAAAATATGATATAAAAAATTAAAAGCCGATGGCTCGCCAAGATAGGGCCAGAACTGGGAGTCGAGCTTCAGAGTGTTGATTGCTGGTCCTTATTCGGCCTTGATCCTGCATCGGCTAGATATTGATTTAATAATGTAGCACCGATATTGATTGCCAATCCAGGTAAGGAAAAACGAACGGGCCGGGCTCGGTCCAAGCACAATGGTTGGGCTGTCGAAATTCGAGGCTCGTTCCTCAGTGGGGCGCGCACCAGATTTGGTTGAAACCTGGGATGATAAAATAGGGCTAGGTCTGGGCGCGGATCTCGGCCCACCGTTAGTTGCCAGTCGTTGGCCAAGTTCAATTAAATACTACTTAATTACATGAATATAGTATGTATAATTAATAAACAATTAATTCAATATTACTCCTGAACATTCGTGACAGTTTCAAGGAGGAAAAAAAATCAATGCCGCCATGCGACTTACACCAGACTGGCTGCAAAACTATTCGCGACAATTATCAATAATAACAAAAACAAAATAATTCACTCGTTTTAGGATGATTTTTACCATTAATTGTACCCTATCGGTTTTGTTAATTTCAAATATTACCGTAATTTGAACTCGAACCTATGACCTTCCGAATTCTAATCCGACGTCTAACTAACCTACCGCACAATTCATAAAATTGATAGATCAAACCAGCTCGCCGAAGGCGGGCGAAGTTCGATCAAAATTATATGAAACGTCTTGTTCGAAGATTGTAACGTGACATTTTTCATGGGGGTTAAAAATGCCTATTACCTTCGCCCGTCTTCCCCTGAATCTAGTTAAACTCAAAAATGCAGAAATCTATGGGCGCCAGGTAATGTTTAACCGGAATTACCAAACTGGAGGAGTCTAGAAAATCAGCTCTACTAATTCGAAAACCTCTAAAATATACACAAAAACAGGGAGAAAACTAGATTATTGGGGAACGGTAACGGTCCTTGGTTTGCTCAGTGTGCTAGGTTGTGGAGAGAGGGGTGGATTTCAGGTGGAAAAGGGTTAATGGGGCGGTCAAAACTACAAAACCGCAAAAAAAAGAAAGAGATCGACATTATCCTTCCTGGTTTCACTATTGAAATTTGTCAAAATTAAGAGTTTACATTGACATACAGTGGGCTTATCAAAAAAAGAAAAGATTGATAATAGTAACCAGCATTTTTCTAACCAGCGCAAAATAATAAATTGACTCGAAATATTTGGTTCTGACAATAATACATTATTGATCAATTCGGCTTCAAAGTGAGGTCATCAATTCCTCAATGATAATATAAAAATATTCACTAATCCCGAAATACTCGAGAATTCCGAGAACTGGGGGGAACGGTATACGAATCCCCGTAAGAGAGAGAGCGAGGAAATGAATCCACCAGTATACGTATAACGTACGGCGGAAGAAAATAAAAATTCACTAAAACTAAACTCGCCGTAGCGGAAAATCGGCAGAGTGAAATCCGAAAAACCCAGAGCCCACTTGCTCGGGAAGGTGTAGGAAAGCCCGTGAAACCAAAATCATAATTTTTGGATCATTGGGAGCCACTCCGGATTGAGTTATATCCGGAGGGAAATTCTACCGTGGAAATACTCACGGGAAGCGAGAGCCGCCACTCGTAGGCGCGCTAGCGGGGTGCCGCGAGGGGGAAGCATTCGTAGGGAATGCTCGAGCCGCTCTATGTAATTTATACGTAGAGGGAGGTGGAGATACTCCTCGCCATAGGAGCGAGGGAGAGAGAAATAGCCCAAGTCGAAAATCTTCAGATTTCGACTGGGAAAATACATAATGAGCCCACTGAAAACTAAACTCACTCACTGAACCCTAAAATCACCTCAAAATATGACCGAGATAAACCGGAAGTCGTGAAAGAAACGCGGAACCGACCCGATTCGGGTGGAATAACTGGTTGAAATCGGTGTAACCTACAGATAAAAATTCCGAATATCCATTAAATCCCCAAAAATGATAAATCTAAGTACCGAACGAGGGATTGTTCGGAGGTTAACCCACTCCACGTGGCCACGAGACCACGAGAGGAAATCCACCACAAAGGGGAAAAACCGACGCCATTATCAATGGCTCGGACAAAATTCAATTTCCACCGTAAAAACTCACGATTTTCCGATGTTTAGTGGTCCTCTTCCCTTTTCGGACCATCCTGGATCCTTACCGCTTCTCCAAAAGACACAATAATCCACGTGGCACAATTACGTTGCGTGGATACACTTCGAAATTCGCACGTGACTAATGGTTGGTGACGGTCAACGCGGAACTAACTGCCCTGGGTCAGTGTCACGGGCACTAACCGCAGCGCGAATTCCGGCCAACAGAGGCGAGCTCTGATTGGCGGAGATTTTGGCATATCAAGCGTTGGCTTTGATGACGCCGCCGAATGATTTCGGGGAATTTAAGACTCAACTCTAATTTTTCTCTACATAACTTTATAACTAAAATGGTTATTCCGGGCCAAACTGGTGGACGTTCAGAAAATTACCGAGGGTTTTTGGCGCCTCCTACGGGTCAGTTCTCCTGGATTCACGGGGTTAAAAGACCGATACTCCTAACTAATTCTCCTAATTTTTCAAAACTCCAAGCAACCTGGCAATTCACGGGATGCAAGGGTTGCACTTGTTCCACGTGACCTTCCACCGAAAAGCTAAAACGTAACCATTTAACCGCCATAAAATCCATTATAATTTGGAGCGCCGGTATTTCAGCCGGACCTAATCGATTTGCCGTAGGATTAACAATAGGGTGGCTCCCATAAGAATTATCGGATGACTCATAACTTGGCCCTTCTTCGCGATAATTCCATGGACCCTCAAAAACGCGTAAATATTCCGGTCTTGAGACAAAAAAAAATGATATTACGGAAACAAAACCTTGAGAGACAAATTTAGCTACGCCATGGCGTGGAAATCCCAAACCTCATTGTCGTCACGAGGATTGGACTTCTGACCACTCCGGGGTGGAAAAGCGAAACTCTCTCTCTCCCTACTTTTTACTCACGGGTCGCCTCCCCATGTCACGGGGGTTAGTTGTTCTGATGGCAGTATCGTGTCCTAACAAATATCCCCACATGTTTGTTACAAGATGATGAAAATATGTAGTAGTGCTTTGCATGCTAACTTCACAACATTTAGAGTAAAACAAATTTGAAAGTGGCGCCATCAAGGCTTTGGGTATCCGCCGGTGCCCTCTTTTATTCATATTTTTATAGATGTGTTGTGGACAGTGTAGTTATCGTATTCATTTCGATGTACGTGGGGTAAAAAATCTTGTTTTTTGGGTATAAATAAGGGTGGGAGTTCATCATCTTCGAACGAGATGTTTCATATAATTTTGATCGAACTTCGCCCGCCTTCGGCTGGCTTATTTGATCTATCAATTATATTCCACGTTTCGTTATCGATGATGAAAATATGTAGTCTTTCAGAGTGTACAATAACTCACTTTTAATATTTATTCTATTTATTTTGACAATGGAAGAGATGAAGATATCAAAAACAATGTTACATATCTATGATTGATTAGCGCTCAATATTAACCGTGCAAATTTACCATTTTCAGCGGTAATGGGTCTATTGTAAAAAGTAGCAAACATTTCAGACTGAGAAGATCATCCAGCCGTGCGTCTGATGGTGTCTATACTAATGCCCTTTTGGAACGCAGTTGGGACTGCTACATGTCTCATGCTATAAGCAGTGAACTTTTTCGTGTCGACACCCGCTTTACTTAAAAGAAATTTAATTCAATGGCCCACTGTTTGCGCCAAAGCATCCTTGTGAGGCTTGACAGTTGATAGTAGTAATTTTGAATTGTCTACTGTTCTTAGATCTTTTGTCATTTCCATATAGTCCAGAGCCGCAGTGGCAACACATAAGCAAGAATTGTTCATGAAAAAAGGTAGAACCAAGTCAGGTTGATATGAGCCTGGCTTAGAAGATTTAATCAAATTCAGTATCTCAATATTCTGTAAAAAAAACAGCGCCAAGAAAAAGTTTGGGTTGGTTCTTACTGGAAAGTAGAAATTCTTGAAAAATACGAAGAAATGAAAAAGAAAGCCTGACTTAGCAATGTTGAATGAACGAACATAGTGCACAATCAGATTTCTATGAGAAAAATAGTTTCNTGCACTCAAATGCGAAAAGAATTTTGAAATTTTTGAAATTTTTTGAAAAATATAAAAAGGGTTCAACTTTAAAAACGACTCGTTTTTTGAAGTTTTTTGAGGGTTTTCTGAGGAAATCGATGGAAGAACAAATTGAAAAAAATTAGCATATTTTCACATGGAAAGTGTGTTCGAAGACGCACATTTTGTAAAAAAAAAAACTCAAATCGGTTGAGTTTTACGGAAGTTACAGGCATTTGAATATAAAACTTGCAAAAAAACATGGCTGTCCACAGGATGCCTCAAAAAATCTGAAAAAAATTGAGAAGTTATATTTTTCCATATACAACCACAGGAAAAATCGGCAATATTATTGGCGATGGTGAGGGTTTTGACCTGGGTGAGTTCACATGGAATACCCCATATACCTTTTACGAAACGTGATATAAGGCCATCCTGGTGAATATCTTTAGAGGAGATGAAAGCAATGGCGGAAAGGGTTGAATTTATAGTTCCCTAGCTGGCACCGTCCTTGAAATTTTTCGTTAAAAATTTTATGATACAGTTTAGTCTCCGTACAAGATACTTCGGTACAAAATACTGGGCCTGAATCCGTGCCGAGTGATAGCCCAACTTTCTAGCATGAATGTTTTTCGTTTTGCATTCTCCGTGTTAGATACTCGACAAAGGGGCTAGAATTGAATGGGAATGGTGTTGAGATACTGCAGAAATTACTGGAAATATATGCATCTATGATCTAGAACTTAATTGCACATCAATTAAATTTCAAAACCAATGGGCATTCGTTAAGGTTAATAAGAAAAATTGAACGCATCGGTCATAAAACTTGGTAAAATATCTATTGTTTACACGTATTTCACCATGTGTTTTACGTCCATTTTTTTATGTATAGATAGACAAAAGAAAACAAAATTCCACCCAATTTTTATGAGAACCAAAATTCCAATGAGAGTCACAATTTTGCCTCGCAGGCCACTATTAATAAACTAACTTATTCCGAGTTTTTAAATTGTTATTTTGAAAAGGAACAATACCTTCTAATCAAGTATTCGTGTTTCACATCAGGAATCGTATTCAAATGATCAGAAAAATGAAAATCGTCTAGTATCTTGTACGACGAATATCAAATCAAAATACTTTTCCCTCTGAGCGCAAGTAAAGTGGGGGATACTTCATTCTCGGAATTTTATTCCTCTACAGTTCCTGTGGTATCTTGTACGAAGATTGGACTGTATCTGATGTTCTAGAATCATAAATATTCAAATTATTAGCTCCAGACAAGTGTAACTATAACTTAAGGGGATGGTTGTATTGTTTAATCGTAGACTCAGTTATGGAACTCAACGTAATTTCTGCTGCTTCTTCATCCACTCCTCTCGCTAAATACACCGACCGGCTAAATGTCCTACCATCAAAGACAGATTAGACGCAAGCGGATGTACCTGCTGTCTGCAAGGAGAGAACAATAGATTTGCATTTGGATTGAAAAGTAACCGAGGTTTTGTCAGCACAGATCTGAAGAGAGGGTAACAAGGTTGCGTTAGCCACAAAGGGGCAACCACAACACCTGACGCCTTATTTGAGATGATGTTTTGTAAAGTTCTTGAGAGAAGTGTGAAGTGAGGAAAAAAAGCGTAGAAATGTTCGTTTTCCCATGAAATAGTAAATGCATCAACTGCCGTGGTATCAGGGTTTGGGAAACGAGACCAGAATCTTTCGCATTTGCTATTTAATCCAGAGGCAAATAAATCTATGAAAAAGGCTCCACAGACCTTAACAATATCTTGAAATGAATTATTATTCAGTTCCCATTCTGTTCCAATATTTGTAATTCTTAATGCCCTGTCAGCCTCGATGTTTTTAATAGATGGAATGTAAAAGGCAAAAACCCAAAGTTTCCTGTTTTCGCGATAACTCCAAATCGTTCGAGATAATTCAGACAGGTGAGGTAATTGAACTCTTTCTGCTCTATTTATCTATAAAATAGCAGTAGTATTATATATTCTCAATAAAATCTCACAATTTGAAAATTGAGAGACAAAAGATTTCAGTGCGGAAAAGGCCGCTAATAGTACAAGATAATTTATGCCAAATTTTTTCTCTTCATCAGACCAAGAACCAAAAACCGTGGGCACTAGACTCTTGGTAGTGAGCTCCTTATCTGCTTAAAGAAGCATCTGAATTTATTTCGGCTGAGAACCTATTCAATCTAATCGAATTTTTTCCTAATGCAGCATTTAGTCACCACTAGTGTAAATCTTGCCTCATAAATTTCTTAATAATGATTTTTCCTCCATAATTGTTGTCATAATTAATGGTAAAATTTTTTCACATTCTAGTCGTTTGCAATGAATTGAATCATACTACTGCCCTACACTACTGCAGGACAGGCTGCAGTCAGAATACCAAATAGGTTAGCAAAATCTCTAATTTTATAATATTTTCCTTCTTTAAAAAAGTCATATAAAGAAGCTATTTGTGTTTTTTTGTTATCAGGTAGTTCTAAAGTATGTTTTATGGAATTAATTATAAATCTCCAATATGTACATTTTTTATTTGAGATTAAAGAACTTTTCTGATAGTTCCAAATAAAACCAAGATGTTCTCACTGTTTTAATGCCTTTTGTACATTATCTAGACAAGACTCAGCGGAATTGTTAATGAGGCGCAACTCATCGATGTAAATTACTGAGAGAATGTCTAATCATCTTAAATAATCCATTACTGGTTTCATGATTTTTGTATAAACAAAAGGGCTAGTACACAAACCGAAAGGTAAAATGACATGTAAATTGACATAGCTCCTTATTAAATTGAAAACAAAAATTTTCTGGAATCCTCGTGTACAGGTACTAAAAAGGACGCATCTTTCAAATCTATTGAAGCTATAATCCCCTTGGCTTACGAAAGCTTTAACAGACTTTATGTCCTCCATTTCAAAATAGTTTTGAATAATGAATGTGTTCAACTTTTTTAAGTTTATAATAAATCTGTTGGACCCATCAGGTTTGGGAACTAGAAAATACGAAGAAATGCATTGCCCAGGGACAATCATTACACGCCTCAATAGCTTGCTTAGATAATAGTTTTTCTATTTCTAATTTATATTGAGAGAATTCATCTGCTGACCAAGTACGTTATTTTGGTGGATTCATCTGCATCGGTAATTATTTAAAAGGAATTTTATAACCTTTTAAGCATTGGATTATAAAATAATCTGTTGTAATCGCATACCAATTATCAATAAATAACCCAAGACGACCAGGGATTAATGATACCTCCTCTACTTCTTCCATGGCGTTTTGCTCGGTGGTTGACTGGAAGGTTTGGTCGTTGGCTGGTTGGATCTCGTGTTCCTCGGCTTGAACCTCATCGTTGGACGTATCTGGAAGGACCCCACCTGCCTGTATTGATAGGATTGGTAGACCTTGGAGTTTGCTTCTGTACCTTAAGGCTAACACAGACCATCTCCATCGTTTTGACCTCTTTGACTTGTTCAGCAAATCTAGAACTGGTACAAGGTACTCATCTGGTTTGGATGCATCGACGACAGGCTTCACTGACTTGTTCATTAGACGAGTGATGAAGGATTTCCTCGCTACTGAATGCTGATGAAAACCATCACACATTAGCTTTCCTGCGTCGCAGAGATAAGTCGTGAAAGACTCGACTTCATCCTCTAGTGAGTTAATAATCACGGGGACTGCCGCACCAAGTGCTGACAATGCTGATCCTACTGAGTTCTGAGTGTCAACGTAATGAGAATCACGTTTTTTGGTCACCTCAGACATCACAGATAGAGTTTCCAAATTTATTTTTGGAGCTTCTACAAATAATTCCTTTTTTCGTGGATATTTCTCCAAAATATCCTTCTTATTTTCAGCTGGATAATCTTCTTGCATCCATTTTTCCTATCTGATTTTTAATTCAGGATGGGAGAAAACTGCAATTTCTATTAAAATAGTAGGGTCCTCGCGGAGGATATCCAAAATCTTTTTTGAGACAGGTGTACCCTCAGTGGGTATTACACAAGGCTGATCTGCAGAGCTGTCATTGGCTACGAAGGAATTATTTTCCTTTTCATCATCTTATAAGGAAGAGATGAAAAAATGACAATTACCAATCAGCTTGATAAAAAAGGAATTTAAAGGCACCACTGTTGTGGAAGACTGCGAATATTAATATTCTGTTGAATTTATTCGCAAGTCGCCTTCCTGTCAGAGTTGTGTGTACTCTGACATACCTCCTGGCATTCGTATGGAACGATCAGGATTTTCCTCCATAAAATACCTACCTATAATAATTGTATCACCCGGTGGAGAATGATTTGGAATATCTGGAACGTTCGTTGTCTCGGGGGCATTGGGTCTGGCCTGGGCGTCTTTTGTTCGGATGAAAAGTAACACCTGATTAATTAGGTACACGGCAAATATTATTAAAAACTATCATTATATTTTACTGAAAAGAATTATTATTATTATTATTATTATTACAGGTATACTATATATATACTACTGTATATCGCCACCGTCCTTCTAACGGCAAATATTATTAAAAACTATCATTATATTTTACGGTTAGGTTTGCCGTTAATTTTTCACTCGTTCTATCTTGATTCCTGTGTAGATCTCAGGATCTGGAAATAGAATGTTGTCAATAAATATTCTGAACTTTTCAATATCAATTTTTTTTGTGGATAATTTATTCTTAATGTGTAAGGCTAAACACAACAAAACAATATGAATAGAAGTGGGCACCGACGGACATCCAAAGCCTTGATGGCGCTACTTTCAAATTTGTTTTACTTTAAGTATTGTGAAGTTAACACGCAAACCACTACTACATATTTTTATCATCGAGAACGGGACGTGTAATATAATTTCTACTTCAAATCGTCTTATAGATTTCACCTGTTTTTTTCGATTGAGCGTTTCACTATTCAGTGCATAGTGATATTAATTTATTCTACTATAGTTTAATCAATAAACTAATTCAATAATGAATAATCATAATGATAATTATAACAATGATGATTAATTTTTAATGACGATTTTTCTTTTCTTCGTGATAATTAGCGAACAACAAGTAATTTCAATGCCTACCATGTCACCTTGACCATTTTATTTTTACGATTACACTCATAAAACTTACTCACAAAATTCCATCATTACCATTCAATCCTCACACCAACGGCTGAAACAAAATGACCAAGCTTCGGGCCACTGCTGGCTGGGACGTAGTTATCTAGTCCCGGCATGCCAATGTTCAGTGGAAGGCTGGTTCAGGTCTATCAACTCAGTCTTGGATACCCGCCCCTCTCCCGAGACATAAGCCTGATCCCCAGGAATGGCCCATCCTTGGACCGCTCTTGGGTGTCGAGATTTGATAAGACCAGGCTTACACCACACTTGGCCTGTTTTTCCAACACTGGTATTCCCTATCTGAGAAGTGGAGATTCATTGAAAAAATTGATTAATTCATTCTTTTTTCATTATTCTATTTGCACTTTATAACCGATTCTTCCTAAAGAAACCGATAAACGCTGATAATAATGAGTGAAATTGTTTGCAGTGAGATTCGTCGGGATTCGATCCCGGAACCTTCGGGGGGCTAGTCTTTGACTAAAGAGTCCGTTGATTCCCTAATTGCCTTCAATAATGAGACACTATAGATTTGGCAAACAACTTATTCATTGATACATATTCGTTAATTGGTTTATAGCGTTACCAAAGACGGAAGTGAATGAATTCATACTTGTTAATTTAATGATTCGGATCAAATTACCCGTTATGAGAGTTTGATCCTTATAACATTTGACCCTTTAGGTCTGTTTGCCCAGTTTTCTAGTTTAACACTTATATGAACCTTCTGATCATTTGATTGTTAGGATCCATTTGTATATTTTCCCATTTAATCCTTGTCACTCTTGTCAGCGTTTTATCCTTTGGATCATTGTGCTTTGGATCCTCTGCTATATAGAGACCCTAACAATTTGACCTTTGGGACCTCTTGACTTACCTCGTCCGTTTGAACCTTATCAATTCTCAACATCCGAATCTGACCCAGTAGTTGGTCAAGATTTGCCATTTGATGAACGGTCATTTAATCTTCCAGTTCCATTCCATAGCGGCCATATGTTTCAATGTATAGTGTAACGTGGTATTTTTGAAATTTCGACCGTTCAGCGGTTATCGGGATTTTCCAGACGAGAAGTCACTTTATTGGCGAGGCGAGAGTCATTTTATCATTATTTTGGATCTTGATTAATGCATTTGTGTTTGTATCGAATCGTTGTCTGACCGCTCACTGAACCATCGTGGGATCGAGACCGGATCATCGCGGGATGAAGTCCGAATCTTCGTAGCTTACTTCGATAACCTTGCTTCGAGTCTTGGCTACTGTGGGGTATGAGACATTAGGCCAGAATATTTTTGACTGGTCCCGCCCAGGATTGGGTTTCCCTGGAAGACCGAGTGGCGGCGGCAGGATATGGAGTCAGAAAATTTGGGGCTTAGACGACGATCTCATCATCGGACTGAGAAATTTCGGACTGGCTTTACACGTCCAGAAAGATAACAACTGATGATAACAATTATTAAAAATTTTTGGGTTTATAGATATTTGTTTCTTTTTTTATGAAATATTCACACCGCTAAACATTATATCGCGGGCGTGAAATGATTGTTGAAGTTTCCGTTGGCTATATTTCGGTACGATTTCAGTATTTAATCAGAGCGGAGCGGTCGTCCTGGCGGACCAATCATTCGGCCATTTTATTTCGGAGCGTTGTCGCATGAGTTTGTGATACCGACAACGGTCACTTCTCGTTTGGACACCAGACATATTGCTGTGCGAATATTCGGCTCTCGTCTTATAATGGTCGATTTTTTATTCGGAAATTGCTGTTGGGACCCGAGGGTCTACTGAGGGCTGTTTTAGACATTTTGGGGAAGGCTTGAGACCAGATCTACGGTCATCGGGATTTTATTGATTGGTGACCGGTGGATTTATTTTGAAGTGTTGAAATTGTCTCACAAGGAGTGAGTTTGGCCTTTGGCTTTTGATGGACGCTTGGTCCGTGGCGATTAACGTCATTTGAGCCACCCCTTGTTCGGCAGAGTCATTATTTTCGGGTCTAATTTTTGATTGATTAAATTGTCCGGTAAATTTATGGAATTCGTATTTTGTTTCTCCGAATAGATTTCAGCAAATTTCAGTGATTCTAATAGGTGATTTTGTTGACTCTCGAGATCAGTACGGTTTGGGATCTCGAGATCAGTAATAGTTTTCTTTCGAGGTATGCGTAGTATTTCTCGGCCTCTAAAAACCTAACTTCATCGCATTGAATTTTCGGCGTATTCGTTGAGAGACCGTTGAATTATCGTAGTTATTGTCAGAGTAATTGTAGCGTTTTTCGGCGGTCGAGTTGTTGTTTTGTGCCGGGTGACCTATAGCAGGTTGCCGGCTGCATAGTTTTCATCTCTCGAGACAAACGCCCTCTCAATAGCTTGAAGAATTAGTTTCTTATTCTCGCCACTTTGGGTGGATGCGCTAATTTCTCGGCTTAATAGTAGATTCCCGCACCGCGGTTATTTGGACTCCGGTAATTTCACTAGTTATTTTACCGTTTGACTTTTTCTTGGACTACAAATTGATTAACTAATTTTGATTGTCTTTGAATTGACCAGTATTTTATCTTTTGACATATCGCGGCTAGGAAATGCTATTGTATAGAGTCTTTAATCATTTATTTATCATTTTGTAACGTTTTCTATTTAATTTCCCAGGATTGAGTGCCTAGAATATGGAGAATAAGACGAGGTTCAATTTATTATATTTCCTTTGTAAATAAATTTCCGACTTGGAATTATTTTAGTAAATTTATCCTGTTACCCCGCATTTCTGATTTTTCTTTGGTAAATTAGAAACCAGCCTCTTCAAAATAATTTTTCGGAGCAGCATTTTGGGACCCAGCCACCTCCGCGGCTGATATACTGAGCTATCGGCATCATTGGTTAATTCTGTGAAATTCGGATTATAGTTTTTGTACGTTTTGGGAGAAAACCTACTGGCGCCCAACTTTTTGATTTTAAGATTGGTTGCCGAGGGCTGCGTGTTTTTTTCTCGTGTTCAGAGAGGGGCAAAACACGTCACAATAGAAAGGTAAGGGCCGTTCATTCACCACGTTGTAGATTTCCATTCATTATCAACAATTACTATGTTGAACTGTGAAATGCTGAAGGTGGCGGATGTTCCTGTGTTCAGTGCCTCATAGCAAAAATTATGTATTCGTCGTGTATAGAATAATAAATTCTACTGCCTCAATAAAAGTTGATATAAAGAATTATACATCGCGTCCACGTTCGTGTTGGCGCGATTTCTTCTTTAAAATCTCTCTTAATGCATTGATCTTTTTTACAGATAGACTCATCATTTTATTCCGCATTGGTTCAACACCTATCCATTTGTCCATGGCCATTGAACCAGACCTCCCCGTCGAGTTCGTCTATGTTCCGATAAAAGAGTCACGAAGCTCTCCCAAGCATCGTTGAATTATACTAAAAGAACCGACAGAAACCATCCTTACCTAGATATAGCTTTATACCACAAAGGATAATAAAAGTAACACCTCTCCGGGTCGCACTGAAGCCGTTCTCTCTTTTTCCGCCTCTATCTGACTCCCCTTGGTTCTTGACATTTTACCATGCGCATCATAAAAAGTGTTCCGCCATATATTCGCTGTCATCGTCATCCTCATAGCATTCACCAAAGTGTTTCTGGATTTCTCTCAGTTTTCATTCTCATTTCTTACCTCGCTATCGAGTTTTTTCGAGACATGTTGTCAGAGGAAATGATTCTCTGACTATGATGAAAGATAGAAGCACAAAAAGGTTTACGAATGCACTGGAAATTTGTCAGCTTTTTCCCCTGTTTTATAATTCAATTTGACGGGATGGAACGAGAAAGGATGGGAAGTGTGATGACTACAAGTCGATGGACTCAAACTAACTGAAAGCCGTCGTTATGAGAGGGCAAATATCATGAGGGTGAAGGAACAGGGAAGGGTAAAAACGGTGCGCAATCGCAAAATTACCAACCACTGGGCTGTATAACCACGTGCATCTGCATGCATGCATTATTCAAACCTTATTTCGAAAAGTCACTTTCGCAAAATTGAACACTGAGAGAGGGAACTTATTACACCTTGCCTTCGTATTTTATTTTTCATTTTCTGCGGGTCAGGTTTTTTGGGGATACTTTAGGGTGTACGTGATTATACTAAATATGATGTACACCTATCTTTCCAAAATAATTCTGCAAGAAGATGGGTAAAGCAGATGAATTAAAAAATTGTATGTTCATTACTCGGGAAAATATGATGCGAATAAATGGGGTCATAAATGGGGAGCAGATGATAATTTCCATTGATGATGGAGTTCTTTACAAAGAGTATTTCATGTCGTCACAAAGTCATTCATGTTGCGCAAGCTACGCAAATTAGGTTGGGTTCGATTAAAGTTTACTTTCTAGTAGATTCTGTGGTTCCTCTTACAAGGAACACTAGGAAGGTGTTCCCCTCCGATTTTGGTCAAACTCATATATGTTATAGAGGACTCAAAACTAAAGGGCGCGTATTTTTTTTATCGGCTAATACGAGGCTTTAGGGGAGAAACCATGGTCAGAAGTTGACCAACTTCGGGGATGATCTTTCAATCCCACCTATAAGGAGGGTGTTTTTACAAATCTTCATCACGGTAATCAATAGCTTGTGAGAAGTTATAAAAATCACAATTGATAGTTCCTCCGGGGGTTGAAATTGGGGGGGGGGGGGGNAAAAAAATATATGGCTCATAATTTAATAAAACCAATTGCATTTGGAAGAGCATGGAAAAATGCAGAATATCCTTAATATATTTTTGGATTTTCCCTGAAACTGAAGTTTTCTGGGGTGAAAAAAATAATTTCTCGGAAATATCACCCATCACAGTGGTGAAGTTTTTTTTATCCATTTCATCAAGGTAATATATATAGCTGAGGAGAAATTATGAAAATCATAATTGATAGTTCATCCGGGGATTGAAATTTGAGGGATAAACTACCCCTATAAAAATTTCGTTTTTCAAAAAAAAAAAAACTATGGCTCAGAATTTTATAAAACCATTTGCGTTTGAAAGAACATGGAAAAATGTAGAATAAGTGTTTTTGGATTTTCTGATTTTATGAAAATCACGATTAATAGTTCCTCTGGGGGTTGAAATTTGGGGGGTGAACTACCCCTTCGAAATGATTTTTTTTTATTAAAAAAATATATGGCTCAGAATTTTATGAAAATGATTGCATCGGGAAGATCATGAAATAATACAGTATACCTTTTTTCGTATTTATCTCGGCATCGAAGTTATGAAGTAAGAACGATGGTTTCTTTTATAAGTCACTGATTCCAAATATATGAATTTTCAATTTTGATTCTAATAGTCCGCTCGTGAAGATTATATTCTTTCAGAATCCGCCATTATGATGGCAACAATAACAGATTAAAGAAACAATGATCCACTGGGATGGAATTTTCTTCTACTTCAGGTGCAGCAATCTTGTGGTTATTCCAAGGAAAAGCAGCCACAAATACAAAAAAAACTTGCCGAATAATCGGAATTTTTCCATATATTATTATTCATCTTATAATTTTCGTGTCTGGGGAAACTGGATAATGGTTCCATGAGGTGATTCATTATTATACTATATGTGGTGTTAACACACTTCTGAAAGTGATAATGAATCCAAACAAAGTAACAATACTCATGCGAACGTCACCTATACCCAAAACTGGCGTATCAGTTTAGTAATCATGCATTATTGATAACCCCGAATATTTCTGTAATTTTCTGCTCATCCGTTTCGCACAGTGTTCAGCATACATAAACATATCACGGGAAAACATTCTCTTTCGAATTGTATATCTTCAATTGTTTTCACTATGAGATTCAATCCTATAAACGTTATTAAGCTCCTCATGGCAACATTTGAAGTGATGAACCTTGTGGAAACTCCCGTAACTAATGAAGAACGAGAATTGGCAACTAATTTCGAGAACATATTGAAAGAAACTATGGAGGAATATAATGGTGTGGAAATGATTGAAGAATCCACTCTCGATTTCCAAGAGCCATATAAAGATGTCGAAATGATACCAGTTTAGGATACAGAATTCCAACCGCGTCTTAATGAATCATCTGATAGTTGTTCGGATGATGACTAACCTACAGGCTATGAATATAAAAAAAAGCAGTTGAATTCTGGAGGAGTGCGAAAACCAAGAAAAATCTGTGTATAAAAACCGTTTACGATAGATTCAAAAAAGTGAAATCCGTCCAACAATTACGTCGCCGGGCGCATCAAGTCAATAAAGGAGGAACTTATATGGAGAAGTTGAAGCGTTTATCAGAGTATACATTGAAAAATATGAAGAATGCTATTCATGCGGGATTAATTGTTCATTATGCAGACCTACGAAGATGGGCCCTGCGAGCCCAGAAAGATATTGGAAATGAGGATATTCGTTTCAAGGCTTCCCCGTGGTGGCTGCATTACTTCAAAAGAGCTCATCGTATTACATCTCGCAAGATTACTAAATTCGTGACGAGTAAAACAATGGAAAATCAAGAAGATTTACAAAAAATAGCGGATGAATTCGTGCAAAAAATCAAACCATATTTTGAAATGCATTGCTCGTAAAACATCTATGATTCTGATCAAAGTGGTTTCCAATTGGAAACGCATTCGGGACGCACTTTGGCCGACAAGGGGTCTAAAGAAGTCTCGTGCATTGTAAAATCTATAACATCAACGACACACAGTTATGCGATACAACCCACGATATCTAATGATGGAAAATTATTGTCACCTCTTTTCATTGTTTACAAGGAACGCTCCGGAACGTTTTTCCCAAGGGTCCAGGAGAATCTATTCGGACTGTACACTCGTTCAGTGAATTAATACTGAAGAGGTGTTTCTGATAAGATATTTTATTTTTAATTTAAAATAATTTTGTAACATTTAACTGAATAATTTATTTATTTACTTATCGATTGTACAGGTTTAATATGAAAGTAATTTAAAACGGATATCAAATAATGCTTATAAAAATATCGAGAGAGTCTGTCTGATATTTATTAAAGATCGAACGTAACCGACGCGGTGTAATTCGTTAACTTGGAAAGTACTGAAGATTATAGCGAAATGTTAGGACTCTTAAGGACAAGCACGGACCATGGCGAGACACGCTTGGGGGAGGTAGAGAAAGACTATCCCTGTGACGTGTCCCTTTTGCAAAACGGAGGAGTGCGGGACTGAGGCCCTTATTATACCTAGAATTGGGGAATGACTCTGCCAGGAAAATTATAGGGATTGGGAAAACCGAATCGTTAAGACCCGTCTAGAGCAATGATGATAAAAGTGCGGAGAAAATAAAATGTTTTTGAGGATTCGGGAAAATATCGACCGTAATAAAATGCTTCGAGCGAATATTTTCGACCGTAGTAAACTGTTTGGAATTAATATTTTGACCGTAATAAAGTTTTTGTCGAGAAGAAGATTTGAATTT